>NW_027823286.1:0-274 GCF_054177405.1 Leptonychotes weddellii | reverse complement strand
TCTTGATCTCAGGGTTGTGAGTTCGAGCCCCACGTTGGTATAGAGATTACTTAAAAAGAAATTCTTTAAACTTCTTTTTTTTTTTTTTTTTAAGATTTTCTTTATTTATTTGACAGAGAGACAGTGAGAGAGGGAACACAAACAGAGGGAGTGGGAGAGGAAGAAGCAGGCTTCCCACTGAGCAGGGAGCCCGATGCGGGGCTCCATCCCAGGACCCTGGGATCATAACCTGAGCCAAAGGCAGATGCTTAACCAACTGAGCCACCCAGGCGTC
>NW_027823285.1:0-274 GCF_054177405.1 Leptonychotes weddellii | reverse complement strand
GTTTTTTTTCCCTTGCTCTTTTTGTGACAGGATAGAGGGGAATCACTGGAGGTGAAAGAAGCAAGACTTCGTCCCGGGTCAGTTTCGACTCTGCACAAACCCCAAAACAGACCTTTGAAAACTCAGACCAATGTCCTGGGTCCTTGAGAACCAGTGTGAGCGAGTGGCTGATGTGAGTGCTTTGTTGCCATGGAACCAACGTGGCTTGTATTCTTTTTTCATTTTTTTCCCTCAAAATCCAGATGGATAAGGTAGTGGGTGGGGAAAGTACCAG
>NW_027823284.1:0-274 GCF_054177405.1 Leptonychotes weddellii | reverse complement strand
TCTGGGTGGTTCGGTTGGTTAAGCGTCTGCCTTCGGCTCAGGTCATGATCTCAGGGTCCTGGGATCGAGCCCCGTGTCGAGCTCCCTGCTCAGCGGGAAGTCTGCTTCTCCCTCTCCCTCTGCCTGATGCTCCCCCTGCTCGTGCTCTCTCTCTCTGTCTCAAATAAATAAAATCTTAAAAAAAAAAATTTAGAGAGGTTAATTAATAATACTGGGAGTCCGAACACTTAAGCCTTAGTTCTGGCCCTACTATCAATAAGCTATACAACTGTAG
>NW_027823283.1:0-274 GCF_054177405.1 Leptonychotes weddellii | reverse complement strand
TCCTGACCATCGCGTCCAGGGTGCCCCATGCCCAGTGACCCCGGCCCTGTGTAGCCGATGACAGAATGAGGTAGGCTCTTGGTGACTGATGCTCTGCCTGAGATTTCCGGCACAGGGAGGCCCTGGGGTCCACGTCCTGCCCCCCCCGAACCAGCTGCGTTCAGCTCTGTCTGATGCAGGAGATCCGACTTCCCTTCCACGTGAGAGAGCTGTCCGTGCAGCACTTAACCGTGCCAGCTCCTGGGGACCCCAGGCACCCACCTGTGGCCACCCC
>NW_027823282.1:0-274 GCF_054177405.1 Leptonychotes weddellii | reverse complement strand
TTGGGGCGCCTGGGTGGCTCAGTTGGTTAAGCGACTGCCTTCGGCTCAGGTCATGATCCTGGAGTCCCGGGATCGAGTCCCGCATCGGGCTCCCTGCTCGGCAGGGAGTCTGCTTCTCCCTCTGACCCTCCTCCCTCTCATGCTCTCTGTCTCTCATTCTCTCTCTCTCAAATAAATAAATAAAATCTTTAAAAAAAAACAACAACAAAAAAAGAAAACACATACTTATTCCTCGATACATTCAAAGCCCTCTGCAGGCCCAAGCACTCCATGG
>NW_027823281.1:0-274 GCF_054177405.1 Leptonychotes weddellii | reverse complement strand
TCTAAGTTTTAGATAACTAACAGAAAGAAATCCCTGGTAATTAACATATTGTAAGCTGGCAACATGGTATCTCCTATCTAAGAATTTTAAATTTATCTACAAACCTAAATATAGCTCATTTACATATTTTAGTTCTTTGGCTCTCCAGAACAAGAAGAATGAGGCAACAGATCTGATTCTGGGCTAAGCAGTGTCATGGGGAACTGAGTCGCTGTTAACCAGTCCCCTGTTAACAAAAATGAAATGAAGCTGGGGTCAAGAGTTGGGGCCTATG
>NW_027823280.1:0-274 GCF_054177405.1 Leptonychotes weddellii | reverse complement strand
TCCACCTCCCAAAATGTGTTAAGCCTCTCTAGTGACGTGGTCCCTCCTCTCATCCTGGGGAAGCCACACTATTATTACACTCATTCACACTCATTGTACTGTGGTTTTGAGAAATAGATATATATGATTAGCCCCTCCCGTTCCCCCAGGTCTCTTGAAGGACAGGGTCTGAGTGTCACCATGGAAAGAGCTGAGGGTCAAAGTCGGGACAGACCTACTTCAAGTCCCAGCTCTTCCCCTTACAGGGTTTCGAGCCTGGAAAGGTTTCCAAGCC
>NW_027823279.1:0-274 GCF_054177405.1 Leptonychotes weddellii | reverse complement strand
TGGGGAATGTGAAATAAACATGGCAGAAGCACAAAGGGGACAGTCTGAAGCAACTGGAAGCAAATATGTAAACAAAGATGCCTACATCAATCTGGAAAATGTTGTGCTGTGCAATGAGGTAAGGAATAGAATGATATCTATTATTCAATGTCGCCTACATAAATTAAAGGTATGTTCTATGTCTTGAGCTGCGTGCTGACTACATAGGTCTATACATGTGTCTCAAGTCAACAGGTTGTATCGTTAAGGTAATTTCACTTTGCCATACAAAGTT
>NW_027823278.1:0-274 GCF_054177405.1 Leptonychotes weddellii | reverse complement strand
GTTACGCTGTGAGTGTGAGTGGCTCGCACACTTTCAGACTGGTGCTCGGACACACACCTGCCCTTCTGTTTCCTTGGCGTTGTTCGGACAATCTTCATCCCTCCCGACAGGCCCCGTGAGGCCAGCCTCCTCTCCCCCGTAGACGGGTTGATTGGGGGGAGGGTGTCCGTGGGAACCGGGGCCTGGCCAGCACCCCCGCGCCCGGGCGTCCCAGCCGAGCAGCCCCGCGGGGGCGTCATTCACACGGCTGCTCCCGAGTGGAAGGCGTCCAGCC
>NW_027823277.1:0-274 GCF_054177405.1 Leptonychotes weddellii | reverse complement strand
TTGGATAAGAAGAAATACATGGGAGTATGGAGCTGGGTGTCTAGGTAAGATACAAGAATGATGGTTGTGTTTCCCACCAGAGTCACAATATAGAAGATGAAGACAACCCCAGAGATGATGAGTTCTAATTGGGGCTGATCAGAAAACCCCAGCAGGATGAAATCCATAGTGGAACTTCCATTGTTTGTGTCCATGGCTCCTTAGGAAAGTCTAGGAGACAAACCAGGGTAATAATAAATAGTGTCTACCCCAGGTAAAAATAAAAATCTTTGTA
>NW_027823276.1:0-2538 GCF_054177405.1 Leptonychotes weddellii | reverse complement strand
GGTTAGCCTGGTGGTGGGTATTGAGGAGGGCACATTCTGCATGGAGCACTGGGTGTTATGCACAAACAATGAATCATGGAACACTTCATCTAAAACTAATGATGTAATGTATGGGGACTAACATAAGAATAAAAAAAAAAAAAAAAAGATCAGTTTAGCCCAGTGCCAAATTTCCCCAATTAGTGTTCCTTTTATGAAGTTCTGCTTACTTCTTACATTGTAGTCAAGATTTGATTTGCTGAGGAAAATCTGAGAGGTTGATTATGGCATCTTTTTCAGGATGGTTAGCCTGGTCCCTTGTCTCAGATTGCTGTACTGCTGCAGACTTTCTAGCCAACCTGGGTGCTGGGAAGACAGCGAAAGAGATTGTATGCCCCATTCACAGAATTACTATAAGAGTTTGGCTGCTAGCTTCTGTCTTCCAAGGAGGGTGTTTCTCACAAATACAGATAGATTTACAAATATGGATTGAACGTGTCTCTGTGAAAGGTGTTAGGGGTGATGTGCATGTCCTCCTTTGATGTGAGTTGTTTTGAAAAAAAAAATCTATCTGCTGAATTCTATTGAAGTGAACTAAGTAGCCTCTGGATTATGCTTTGAAATTACAGTTGACTCGAACAACATGGGTTTGAACTATACGGATACATTACTATGAAGAATTTTTGTAGTATATACTGTAAATGTATTTTCTCTTCTTTATGATTTTCTAGATAACATTTTTTCTCTAACTTATTTTATTGTAAGAATACATATAACCTACAAAATAGCTGTTAATTGACTATTTATGCATCAGTAAGGCTTCCAGGCAATAGTAGGCTATTAATAGCTAAGTTTGGGGGGAGTCAAAATTTATAGGCAGATTTTTGACTGTTATTATTGAGATTAAAAGCAAGAGGGAAACACAGGCTCTTTCTGCTATCTTTCCGTACTGAAGGCTTCTCTCTCCATTCATGACGATGACGCTGGAGCATGAGATGGGGCAAGGTAGAAAGGGCAGGACTAGGAGTCCAGCTGTCCTTGGGATCTGACAGGAATTGGGCAGGGGAGAGTAGGACGAGGTCTGAAACAGCAGACTTTTGAGTCGAAGGAGGCCAAGAACCCAGCGTGTGGCCAAGTGACTTCAACTCTCAGGAGAAAGCTCTCAGCTCTCTATGCTGCTTTATGCGGCCAACTAACTAGAGTTGGTAGGAGTCCAGAGCCCATGAGTAACCTTAGCCCTCCCTGGACATGGAGAAAATGCCAGGAGGGTCATGCAACATTGCCAATATTCCCCACTGGTGTGGGAAACCTGCATTCCTACCTGTACCATTTTCTTTCTCATCACTTCCACCCCAAAGCTCTGCTCCAAACAAACGACCCCAAGTTCAACTTACTGCCTTCCTGATTTTGCCAATGTGCATTCCACTTGAGGTATCTTTCTCTTTGCCTTTAATTTGCCACCAAACGATGTATTACACCTTCTATATGACAGCAGTCAGTCTGATCCGTGGTCATTCATTTCCTTCATAAAACCTGGGATTGACCTGTTCACATCTATTCTACACATCAAAGTTTCCAGCCTGAAGTATGGTACTTGGGACCACAGAAGGAAACACATAGGGAGACCTTTTGGATGCTGAAAATTATCTGTACCTTCATTATCTGGTGGTTATACAAATACATACAATTGTAAAATTCATTGGCTGGTACACTTAAAATATATGTAGGGAAATATTTGTAAATTATACCTCAACAAAGTGGACTAAAAAACAAACAAACAAACAAACAATCTCACATGTTAGACAAGGAGGGGTCCAGAGCACTGAATCCTTACAGAGTCTAAGTCTTATCTAGGAACAGAAGTGTGGTTGGATTATGTAGAAGATGCTGAAATTAAAAATGCACTTTCCAGGAATAAAGTTTTAAAATTAGAATCCTTGAGCACATACAAAGGCCAAGCATTATGCTAGGGCTTGGACTATGAAAAAAAATCTCTGGAAAATGCTTGTAGTCAAATAAGAAAGTAGTAAGTTCCAAGTCAGTGGATAAGCGTTGTGATAGAGGCAAGAGTAAGGAACCATGAGGAAGCACCAAGCCCAGGTGAATGGCACAAAAGGCTTCTTGTAGGAAGTTCATATTGAGCCCTAGAGATCAGGGGGGATCCTCCAGGATCACTGGTGAAAGCAACAATCAAAGTCTGAGCGCATGCATACGTGTGTGTGTGTGTGTGTGTGTGTGTGTGTGTGTTCATAGCTCTTGAAGACCAAGACTCTTTTTTTTTTCCAATCTCTTCCTTTTATTTATTTATTTTTTATTCTTATGTTAATCCCCATACATTACATCATTAGTTTTAGATGAAGTGTTCCATGATTCATTGTTTGTGCACAACACCCAGTGCTCCATGCAGAATGTGCCCTCCTCAATACCCACCACCAGGCTAACCCATCCTCCCACCCCCCTCCCCTCTAGAACCCTCAGTTTGTTTTTCAGAGTCCATTGTCTCTCATGATTCGTCTACCCCTCCGATTTCCCCCGCTTCATTCTTCCCCTCCCGCTACC
>NW_027823275.1:0-274 GCF_054177405.1 Leptonychotes weddellii | reverse complement strand
CAAGAAACATGCATGATCACCTAAGTCACTCTGCCACTGTGCCTTTTTTTTTTTAAGATTATTTATTTATTTGACAGAGAGACACAGCAAGAGAGGGAACACAAGCAGGGGGAGTGGGAGAGGGAGAAGCAGGCTTCCCGCGGAGCAGGGAGCCCGATGCGGGGCTGGATCCCAGGACCCTGGGGTCATGACCTGAGCCAAAGGCAGATGCTTAACGACTGAGCCACTCAGGCGCCCAGCCACCGTGTTTTTTTAAAAACATGATTCTCATTTG
>NW_027823274.1:0-274 GCF_054177405.1 Leptonychotes weddellii | reverse complement strand
TGACCGAGGACGTTCCAGAAAATGACACGCTCGACCTTGTGCTTTTAGCGCCTGCAAGTTTGCAGGCTTCGGACAGATGGGCGCTCGGGGAGGTTTTGACTCTTATCTCCAGTTTGACGTGTTTCTCGCAGGCTGTTTGCTCACGACGCAGACGGACAGCGTGAGCTCGGGGCAGAAATGGAGCCCTGCTCTGAAGGGTTGGGGAGCCCCTCCGACCACGGCCGCGGCGTAGCCTCCCTGGGGGCGCGGGCGCAGGGCCGGGCAGCGGGGTCAC
>NW_027823273.1:0-274 GCF_054177405.1 Leptonychotes weddellii | reverse complement strand
GATTCCTGCCCCGTGCAGTGTCACACCGTGGGGAGGGGCAGGCTCCTCACAGACCCCTCACAGCCTCGAGCCACATGTGGCCTCTGGCTCAGTGGCCTCTGGCTCATCCTCTTCACTGTGGCTCCTCCCACTGAGGAGCTGAATTTTTACTTGCATGTCATTGTAATCAACTTACAGTTTAATACTCAATTTGTTTTTGGCCAACTTCTAAGTATATTCGAGACACCCGGATAGCGAATCTATTTTCTCCATGATGAGCTTTCTGGGGACAGTG
>NW_027823272.1:0-274 GCF_054177405.1 Leptonychotes weddellii | reverse complement strand
TGTGGGGGCAGCCTTGAACCCCATGCTCTCAGCCCCTCCTAAATCAAATCCCCACTGCCTCAGACCCCTCCTCTGCAAACTCTGGGATCAGGGCATTGTCCTCAGTGAGTCCCAGTGATTTCCTAGAGCTGTGCATGCCCTGACTGGGCTTCTTATTAACAAAATGGGGAAGGATTTTTCACCTGGGCTCCTTTCATCAGAAACTGAAGGGTCACAACATCCTTACCTCTTATTGAAGCTGCTCTACCTCCACAAGCCTCTATGTGGTCAGGTG
>NW_027823271.1:0-274 GCF_054177405.1 Leptonychotes weddellii | reverse complement strand
GGCGCCTGGGTGGCTCAGTTGGTTAAGCGACTGCCTTCGGCTCAGGTCATGATCCTGGAGTCCTGGGATCGAGTTCCGCATCAGGCTCCCTGCTCGGCAGGGAGCCTGCTTCTCCCTCTGACCCTCCCCCCTCTCATGTGCTCTCTGTCTCTCTCATTCTCTCTGTCTCAAATAAATAAATAAAATCTTTAAAAAAAAAATACAGATTCCCAGCTGACTCTAATCAGACAGCAGTGCGCTGGCAGGCGTGTGTGTAAGAAGCCATGTGTGTGAT
>NW_027823270.1:0-274 GCF_054177405.1 Leptonychotes weddellii | reverse complement strand
CGGGGTAAATGGACTCCAGAGCCTCCAGCTCGTTGCGCTGCTCCTCGCCGTAATCTGTCATCGTGGCCCTCGCTGCTGCCCATGGACCGCCCAGCCACCCAGGCGGCGCGCTGCAGCTGGGACCGCGGCCGCGCCAGGGGAGCGGGCAGCGGCCGGACGGGCGCAGGCGCAGAGTCCCCGGCTGGGAGGCTCGGGGCCCCAAGCCAGGCCGGGCCTGCTGAGCAACAGCCCCGCACGGGCCTCCGCCTGCTTTCTAGTTCCACTTTCTACCTTT
>NW_027823269.1:0-274 GCF_054177405.1 Leptonychotes weddellii | reverse complement strand
GGAGAACAAGTTTACTGTGGACCCTTAAGACGTTCAAAGTGTTAGACGAGTTGGTTGTATGTTTGCAGAGGTGTACTCCCTGATAAAGGACGGGGACGGGGAGCGCCACACACACCCTTCGGAACCAGCAAAATCGTTCTTGAGACACAGGCTTGGTGTGGGGAGGCTTTCTTATTTTTTAAATTTATTTTTTTAATTTATTTTTTTTTAAAGATTTTATTTATTTGAGAGAGAGAATGAGAGAGAAAGCACATGAGAGGGGGGAGGGTCAGAG
>NW_027823268.1:0-274 GCF_054177405.1 Leptonychotes weddellii | reverse complement strand
GGCCTGGGCCCTTCTCCCTGCTGCAGCCCCGCAAGACCGCCTGTCTACTCCGCCCCGCGGGGACGTCCCCGGCACGCCCCCGGCTGGCCCTCCCTGTCCCTGTGCCCAGCCCTCCGGCCCCCTCTGCCCCACTCCCCTGGGTCCTCAGCCACCCCTCCGGTGCCCACCCAGACTCGGCCCTCTGGGCGGTTGCCGCTCCGTGGTGTGGTTGTGATGACCGGCACATGGAAGCAGGGGTGCCCGAGAGCCGAGGGCGGGGCCGGGTGGGGAGGGG
>NW_027823267.1:0-274 GCF_054177405.1 Leptonychotes weddellii | reverse complement strand
GTCGGCTAATGAAAGCAGCAACAGTAGGTGCTCTTTGCTCCGGCAGCCATGATTCTAGTAGCTTAGCGGTAGGGACTCAGGCATGCAGCAGTGCTGGTAACCGAGCCTCTGGCACCACACGCAGCAGCTAACGGCTCGTCCAGCAGGGGCGCTTTCTGCGCAGAAGCAACTACTACCATCCTAGGATAGCATTGGTGAAGGTGCAACAGGTACTTGAAACAAACGTGAATTCTGGAGTTCTTGGCTTTAGTGTTCCATAGATGCTCCTTAGGTC
>NW_027823266.1:0-274 GCF_054177405.1 Leptonychotes weddellii | reverse complement strand
TCTGCAAGGCCTGGAGATATTTTTAAATATCACATCATTACATTATTGGATCTAGTGCTTTTACTTTCTTAACAGATTAATGTGGTTTTATTGTTTTGTAGAAAGGATTCATTTTTGGAAAGTGGCCTAGTTAAATAGTTTACTGTTGGTAATTTGATTTTCTAAACCAAAAATTTTGTGATTTTTTTTTTTTTTTTTTACTAGCTAAGCAACCAGATCAGGAATTGGAATATAAGAATCTAATAGGAACTAACACTCGTGGTTGCTTAAACTT
>NW_027823265.1:0-2538 GCF_054177405.1 Leptonychotes weddellii | reverse complement strand
CAGCAACCCTCAGTTTGTTTCCTGAGATTAAGAATTCCTCATATCTGTGAGATCATATGGTACATGTCTTTCTCTGATTGACTTATTTCGCTCAGCATAACACCCTCCAGTTCCATCCACGTTATTGCAAATGGCAAGATTTCATTCCTTTTGATGGCTGCATAATATTCTGTTGTATATCTATACCACATCTTCTTTATCCATTCATCTGTCGATGGACATCTTGGCTCTTCCCACAGTTTGCTAGCTCATCCTTTTAACTGTGGTGTATAGATCCTTTTGAGGAGTTCAGGGCTCCTCTCTGATCCTTTCTTTCCCCAGGACTGATAGAGCTTGGGGACTTTTCCTACCGTCTGCTCTTTCATGTAGGGTGAAACTTTCCAGAGCCTATTTCATCTTAGAACAGTTCCTCCAACAATAGGTTTCATATCTCTGCTCTTTTGTCACCTGACCAGCCACTTCCAGTTCCACTCTACATCCGTCACATCTCCTCTTGCCCCTGAGTCTTACCTATGTCTTCTAGACCGCCAGTCTTCCCGTTTTTGTCTCTCATTCCTTTGGGCTGGAATATAAACCATCGCAGTGGTATAGCATTTTTGTGTGTAGCTTTACTCCTCTTAAATTGCTTGGTTTTCAGGGACAGAAACCCAGGGCAAACAAACTTAGAACAAAGAATTTGTGAGTTTTCTGTCAAGCACAAGGTGGACAGGAAGACCACGGGCCTGGGGGATGACTGCCTCCGGGCCCCCGTCCTGTCAGGACTCACAGTCTCTCACGTCTTCTCTGTCTCTGTGCATGTATTGGCTTCATGCTCCTTCTCCTTACTGGTTACATCTACATGGCCACTGAAATGTCTGGTTTCATGTGGACTCCAGTTTTCCACCACCAAAGAAAAGAGCTCTGGAAGCAGATGATCCTACTTCTGATGTATCCTCAAAAGGCCAGTAGTAGCCTAATGCTCCTTCACAAGGCCTATGCCATTCCCCTCACTTCATCTCATCACCTAGGCATGTTACCATCTCATAGCATCACAAGAAGGAGAAAAGGGTGAGTACAGTACAATAAGATATTTTGAGAGAGAGGGACCACATTCACATAACTTTTATTGCAGTATATTATTATGATTGTTTTATTTTATCATTAGTTATTATTGTTAATCTCTTATTGTGCCTAATTTATAAATTAAACTTTATCATAGGTATATATACATAGGAGAAAACACGGGATACATAGCGTTTGGAACTATCTGTGGTTTCAGGCATCCACTGGTGGTCTTGGAATGTATCCCCTACAGATAAGGGGGGACTACTGTAAATGCTATGGTTTTTCTTCCTCCTTTTCAAGGATCTTGGATTTTCTCAATATTGAAGAGTTTCCTTGTCTTCCCCTAGCACTTTTTACCACAAATTATTCCCTGAGATCTCGTGGGTATCTGGAGCTGGTGTGGTGTGTAAATTGGCCGTAGGTCTTTGCAAATGGAAGAGGTACCTTTTTAGGGATCTTTGAGAGACTTGAACCTTCTAGACAGAAATCTGACTCAGAACAGACTTTATTTTCTTCTAATTACTATCTTAATCCATATTCCGATGGATCTTTTCCTCCTTTCCTTTAACAACACCATCTTGGGCACCATAGATTGCCAGTTGATTTAAGATATTAAAAAAGGCCAGTTCCAACTCATCCACTTTATTTTTTTTAAAGATTTTATTTATTTATTCATTTGAGAGAGAGTGAGAGGGTGAAGCAGACTCCCCACTGAGCGGAGAGCCCGATGTGGGACTCGATCCCAGGATCCTGAGATCATGACCTGAGCCGAAGGAGGATGCTTAACCCACTGAGCCACCCAGGTGCCCCTATGAACTCATCCACTTTAAAACTTCAGTCTCCTTCTCATGTAATGCTCCTTTCTCCTTCTCGAGCCTCTGGCCTAAGGCACTTGGAGTGACAGGGGTTTAGCCTGCTCCTTTGCTTTTCCATCCATCCTTTTTACTCATATTTTCTTGGTGCTGGGACAGGAAGAAGAGGTGAGGTGAGAAGGCTCACTGAAGGCTTTACTGAACTGTGTGCTTGTATCCTCTGCTAGGTGTGGCTGCTTTTCTGGATAATACTGGTCAACTGTTGATTCTCTCTCCAAAGATTTCTATATAAGATCATTGGAGCCTTGTAAGAGACCTTCCCACTGTTTTTCAGGGCGGAGTCCCCTCCCCCTTTGGGTTTGCAGTGCCCTTAATACCACCTTAGGGCCCATTTTGGGTGGAGTACCAGAATACTGGCCCAAGGCAAGCTACCTTCCCCAGAATCCACTTGATCAGAAGAAAGTTACCAATCTTTGCACACCAAAGATGTTCCACTCACCACCCCTTTCCCTGCTCAGTTCTCTTTTTCTAATTATCCTTTCTCCTGTTCAGATAGGCATGGGCAGTCCAGCAAATATGCTGCATGTGCAGACATCCAACCTGGGGAAAAGAAGCCAGTCTCCTATTCTTGCTGGCAACCCTATGCCTGGTACTTTTGAAGCCCTTTTTCTTTAAGTGGAAA
>NW_027823264.1:0-274 GCF_054177405.1 Leptonychotes weddellii | reverse complement strand
TTCTCCCTCTCCCACCCCCTCTGCTTGTGTTCCCTCTCTATGTCTCTCTCTGTCAAATAAATAAATAAAATCTTAAAAAAAAAAAAAGAAATCAAAAGCTTTAGAACTAAATATACAGTAACTAGAATTAAGATCTTAACAGATGGCTTTAACATTAGATTATATGTAGTTTAAAAGAGGATGAGGGAGGGAGTGCCTGGCTGGCTCAGTCGGTAGAGCACATGACTCTTGATCTCAGGGCTGTGAGTTCGAGCCCCACAAAGAGTGTGAGATT
>NW_027823263.1:0-274 GCF_054177405.1 Leptonychotes weddellii | reverse complement strand
ATCCATTTTTATCAGGGATATTGGTCTGTAATCCTCCTATTTGATGGGGCTTTGTCTGGTTTTGCAAACAATGTAATTCTGGCCTCATAGAATAAGTTTGGAAGTTTTCCTTCCATTTCTATTTTTTGAAACTGCTTCAGAAGAATAGGTATTAGTTCTTTTTTAAATGTTTGGTAGAATTCCCCTGGGAAGCCATCTGACCCTGGATCTTGTTTGTTGGAAGATTTTTGATTACTGCTTCAATTTCCTTGCTGGTTATGGGTCTGTTCAGATT
>NW_027823262.1:0-274 GCF_054177405.1 Leptonychotes weddellii | reverse complement strand
CTAGATGTGAAGATAAAAATATTTAACAATTAGCCTACTCCTAAATCTTAAAATATAAATATCTTAAATAGCAGCCTTCTGTAAAATATCCTTATCTGCTAACCCACTGTGCACATTTGTTATTTCCAACAACTCCAAAGAAAGATATGTGAAGGGCGCCTGGGTGGCTCAGTTGGTTAAGCGACTGCCTTCGGCTCAGATCATGATCCTGGAGTCCCTGGATCGAGTCCCGCATCGGGCTCCCTGCTTGGCAGGGAGCCTGCTTCTGCCTCTG
>NW_027823261.1:0-274 GCF_054177405.1 Leptonychotes weddellii | reverse complement strand
GCTCAATCGGTTAAGCGTCTGCCTTCGGCTCAGGTCATGATCCCGGGGTCCTGGGGTCAAGCCCCGCATCGCATGGGGCTCCCTGCTCAGCGCGGAGCCTGCTTCTCCCTCTCCCTCTGCCTCCCTCTCTCTCTCTCTGTCTCTCATGGATAAATAAAGAAAATCTTTTTAAAAAATAAATAAAAATTTTAAAGAAAGAGAATTTCAGCAAAACCAATGGGAGTCCTCGGGAGTGCCCTGTCTCCCAGCGACAGCCTACCTCGCTGTCTTTCAG
>NW_027823260.1:0-274 GCF_054177405.1 Leptonychotes weddellii | reverse complement strand
TATCTGTACTCTTTCCACAGTGGCTGCACCAATTTACATTCCCACCAATACTGCATGAGCATTCCTTTTTCTTTCTTTTTTTTTTTTTTTTAAAGATTTTATTTATTTATTTGAGAGAGAGAGAATGAGAGACAGAGAGCATGAGAGGGAGGAGGGTCAGAGGGAGAAGCAGACTCCCTGCCGAGCAGGGAGCCCGACGCGGGACTCGATCCCGGGACTCCAGGATCATGACCTGAGCCGAAGGCAGTCGCTTAACCAACTGAGCCACCCAGGC
>NW_027823259.1:0-274 GCF_054177405.1 Leptonychotes weddellii | reverse complement strand
GCTGTTTGGTGCAAGAGGCCTAGCTTTTAGCCTATTCTTGGCTTTCAACATGCCTTCCCTACTAAGCTTAATCATTTCTAGTTTTGATTTAAAATGAGGGACATGGGATTCTTCCATTCACTTGAACACTTAGAGGCCTTTGCAGGTTATTAACTGACCTACTTTTTAAATTTTTTTTAAATTTTATTATGTTATGTTAATCACCATACATTACATCATTAGTTTTTGACGTAGTGTTCCATGATTCATTGTTTGCGTATAACACCCAGTGTTC
>NW_027823258.1:0-274 GCF_054177405.1 Leptonychotes weddellii | reverse complement strand
TCTTTTGTTAATGTATTGTATCACATTGATTGATTTGCGGATGTTGAACCAACCTTGCAGCCCAGGGATAAATCTCACTTGGTCATGTACACCTTCATTCTTGAAGAATATGTTCAATATACTAGAACTCTACATTGGCAAACTGTTTCCCCTTTTTTTGAAAGATGTTATCCTATTGTCTTCTCACTTTCATTCTGTTGTTTGGAAAGTCAGTTTTTAGTCTTTATTTTTGCTCTTTTTAAACCACCAGGTGATTTTTTTTGGTAATTGTCAT
>NW_027823257.1:0-274 GCF_054177405.1 Leptonychotes weddellii | reverse complement strand
GCCCATCAGGAAGTAAAGGACTGTTCAATAGAAGAGACTCTTAGAATCCACCCCACCAATCGCTGAAGAAGAATCACGTCATCAGAAAGGCAATTTAAAAAACCCACTACCACCTCCTAAGACGGAATTTAACGAAGGGAAGGCAAAAAACACATATATATATTTTTTTACAGGCTGAAGAGGATTCTAAAATAAGAGCTGGTATTAATATTGTCATTAGCGGAGAAGTACCGGAGAGACGCCCTTGAGAATCCCGAGCCAAACAAGGATGGCT
>NW_027823256.1:0-274 GCF_054177405.1 Leptonychotes weddellii | reverse complement strand
TGACATCACTTTTACGGATCCGATTGAAGGTACTGGAGGGAATGTCAAGGCAGAAGAATACGGTGCCTGGAAGCAGGCAGCTCTTAGACAGCTTTAGCAGAATCCAATGGCCAAATGGCCGAGAATACAAAAACTAAATGTACAGCCTTAGGAAGATGGGCATACAAAAATGCAGATTTCAGTCTACATCTTGGAGGAGCTGTGGTCACCAGACTGGCTATGATCAAGCTCCAGTCTGCTCAGGGAAATGTCAGACAGCCACCCCCAAAGGACT
>NW_027823255.1:0-274 GCF_054177405.1 Leptonychotes weddellii | reverse complement strand
GCTCTTTGTTTCTTTGTATTTTATTTTTTTATTTTTTACTTTTTTACTATTTATTTGAGAGAGAGAGAGCACAAAGAGGGCAGGGGAAGGCAGAGGGAGAGGAATAAGCAGATTCCCTGCTGAGCAGGGAGGCAGATGCAGGCTCAATCCCAGGACATCAGGATCATGACCTGAGCTGAAGGCAGACACTTAACCTACCGAGCCACCAGGCGTACCTGTTTCTTTGTATTTTAAAACCACTGTTAAAATCACAATTTTGAAATTTGCCTTTGTG
>NW_027823254.1:0-2538 GCF_054177405.1 Leptonychotes weddellii | reverse complement strand
TCTCTGATTGACTTATTGAACTTAGTATAATACCCTCTAGTTCCAGCCACATCATTGCAAATGACAAGATTTCATTCTTTTTGATGGCTGAGTAATATTCCATTATATATATATGCACATTTTCTTTAGCCATTCATCTGTTGATGGACATCTGAGATCTTTCCACATTTTGGCTATTGTGGACATTGCTGCTATAAACATTGGGATTCATATGTCTCTTCAAATTACCATGTTCGTATCCTTTGGATAAATACCTAGTGGTGCAAATGCTGTGTCATAGGGTAGCTCTATTTTTAACGTTTTGAGGAACCTCCATACGTCTTCCAGAGTGGCTGTACCAGTTTGCATTACCACCGACAATGTAAGAGGGTTCCCCTATCTCCACATCCTCTCCAACATCTGTTGTTTCCTGAGCTGTTAATTTTAGCCATTCTGATTTGTGTAAGGTGGTATCTCAGTGTGGTTTTGATTTGTATTTCCCTGAGGCCAAGTGATGTTGAGCACTTTTTCATGTGTCTGTTAGCCATTTGTATGTCTTCTTGGAAAAGTGTCTGTTCATGTCTTGTGCCCATTTATTGACTTGATTATTTGGTTTTTAGGTGTTGAGCTTGATAAGTTCTTTATAGATTGTGGATACTAGCCCTCTATCTGATATGTCATTTGCAAATATCTTCTCCCATTCTGTAGGTTGCCTTTTAGTTTTGATGACTGTTTCCTTTGCTATGCAAAAGCTTTTTATCTTGATGAAGTCCCAAAAGTTCATTTTTGCTTTTGTTTCCCTTGCCTTTGGAGACTTGTCTAGCAAGAAGGTGTTATGGCTGATGTCGGAGAGGTTGCTACCTGTGTTCTCTTCTAGGATTTTGATGGATTCCTGTCTCACATTGAGGTCTTTCATTCATTTTGAGTTTATCTTTGTGTATGGTGTAAGAAAATGGTCCAGTATCATTCTTCTACATGTGACTGTCCAATTCTCTGAGCACCATTTACTAAGAGACTGTCCTTATTCCATTGGATAGTCTTTCCTGTTAGTTGACCATAGAATTGAGGGTCCATTTCAGTGTTCTCTATTTTGTTCCACTGATCGATATGTCTGTTTTTGTGCCAGTACCATGCTGTCTTGATGATCACAGCTTTGTAATATAGCTTGAACTTAAGTATTGTGATGGCCCCAGCTTTGGTTTTCTTTCTCGACATTCCTCTGGCTATTTGGGGTCTTTTCTAATCCCATACAAATTTTAGGATTATTTGTTCCAGCTCTGTGAAAAATGCCAATGGTATTTTGATAGGGATTGAACTGAATATGTAGATTGCTCTGGGCAGCATAGACATTTTAACAATATTTATTCTTCCAACCCACTAGCATCGATTTTTTTCCATCTTTGTGTCTTCCTCAATTTCTTTCATAAGTGTTCTGTAATTTTTCAAGTACAGATCCTTTGCCTCTTTGGTTAGGTTTATTCCTAGCTTTTTTATGGGTTTTGGTGAAATTGTACATGGGATCGATTCCTTAATTTCTCTTTCTTCTGTCTCATTATTAGTGTATAGAAATGCAAATTTTATTTCTTTTTGTTGTCTGATTGCTATTGATAGGACTTCTAGTATTATGTTGAACAGTAGTGGAGAGAGTGGGCATTCTTGTCATATTCCTGATCTTAAGGAAAGGCTCTCAGCTTTTCCCCACTGAGAATTATACTCGCTGTGGGCTCTTCATAGATGGTTTTTATGAAATTGAGCAAGTTTCCCTCTATCCCTATACTCTGAAGAGTTTTAATCAGAAAAGATGCTGTATTTTGTCCAATGCTTTTTCTGCATCAATTGAGAGAACCACATCGTTCTTCTCTCTCCTCTTATTAATGTGTTCTATCACATTGATTGATTTGTGAATGCTGAACCACCCTTGCATCCCACGGATACATTCCACTTGGTCGTGGTGGATGATCCTTTTAATGTATTGTTGGATCCTGTTAGCTAAGATTTTGTTGAGAATTTGGGAGTCCATATTCATCAAGCATATTAGTCTGAAATTCTCCTTTTTTGATGGGGTCTTTGCCTGGTTTGGGGATTAAGGTAATGCTGGCCTCATAGAATGAGTTTGGAAGTTTTCCTTCTGTTTCTATTTTTTGAAACAGCTTCAGTAGAATACGTATTATTTCTTTTCTTTTTTTTAAAATTTTTTTATTATTATGTTAATCACCATACATTACATCATTAGTTTTAGATGTAGTGTTCTATGATTCATTGTTTGTGCATAACACCCAGTGCTCCATGCAGAACATGCCCTCTTTAATACCCATCACCAGGCTAACCCATCCTCCCACCCCCTCCCCTCTAGAACCCTCAGTTTGTTTTTCAGAGTCCATCGTCTCTCATGGTTCGTCTCCCCCTCTAATTTCTCCCCCTTCATTCTTCCCCTCCTGCTATCTTCTTTTTTTTTCCATAACATATATTGCATTATTTGTTTCAGAGGTACAGATCTGAAATTCAACAGTCTTGCACAATTCACAGCTCTTACCAGAGCACATACCCTCCCCAGTGTCT
>NW_027823253.1:0-274 GCF_054177405.1 Leptonychotes weddellii | reverse complement strand
GATACATGTCTTTCTCTGTTTGACTTATTTCACTCAACATAATACCCTCCAGTTCCATCCACGTCGTTGCAAATGGCAAGATCTCATTCCTTTTGATGATCAATGCCTATTCTTAATAATCATCTATTTCACTCATCCATAGGGATTTTTAACAATAATGGATGCTTGAGTGAAGTCCTTATTAAAAAATATAAGAAGAAATGCAATTTTGAATGAAATGATAACCAGGAAAGAAAGATGGTACTCCCGTTGTATCTATCAAGCAAAATTAGGT
>NW_027823252.1:0-274 GCF_054177405.1 Leptonychotes weddellii | reverse complement strand
TTATGCACAAACAATGAATCATGGAACACTTCATCTTAAACTAATGATGTAATGTATGGGGATTAACATAAGAATAAAAAAAAAAACTAATGATGTAGTGTATGGTGATTAACATAACAATAAAAAATTTAAAAAAAGAAAATTAAAATCCTAGATGACCTGCTACAGTAAACACACAGACACATACTTCCCACTTCATGCACTACCATTGTTCCCTTTACCTTTCTAAACCCATATGGAAAAGCAGATGCTACATTTTTTCTATTTTTTCCTA
>NW_027823251.1:0-274 GCF_054177405.1 Leptonychotes weddellii | reverse complement strand
CCTTTTGCCCTTAGCAAAGTATTCACATGGAGGGAGTTGAGCCCCCGGAGGAAGGTCGCTCTGCCTGTCTCAAGTACTTGTCAATGGGCTGTAAGTTATAAGGAAGTTTAATTTTTTTCTATATTGCTTTTTTTTTTGCTGCTTATGTGTTTTTATTTTGTTTCATATTGTGTTGTGTTGTTTGCTTTTTTTTTCTCTTTTTTTTTATTCTTATGTTAATCCCCATACATTACATCATTAGTTTTAGATGAAGTGTTCCATGATTAATTGTTTG
>NW_027823250.1:0-274 GCF_054177405.1 Leptonychotes weddellii | reverse complement strand
TTTTCTCTTTACAATGACCACATTGAGCCACTTATTCAAGGGAGAACTAAGGCATCTGTGAATTTTCATAATTGCAATTATGATCTCCTGAATTAGTTGGACAACTTCTCCTTCACTGATAAAGCTTTAGGATTTAGCATCTGCTAGCCTTTCTTTTTTTTTTTGCTGGGTCGTAGGATAGCTCTATTTTTTTTTTTTTTATTCTTATGTTAATCCCCATACATTACATCATTAGTTTTAGATGAAGTGTTCCATGATTCATTGTTTGTGCATA
>NW_027823249.1:0-274 GCF_054177405.1 Leptonychotes weddellii | reverse complement strand
TTCCTGAGATTAAGAATTCCTCATATCAGTGAGATCATATGATACTTGTCCTTCTCTGATTGACTTATTTTGCTTAGCATAATACCCTCTAGTTCCATCCACGTCATTGCAAATGGCAAGATCCTCAATAGATTTTTATGGAATGAGTGAAAAGACGGGATGCTCATCATCTTCATGTGGCATAAATCCCAGAAATGACCAAAGTGAAAAAGCAGATGTGTTTTTCCAACTATATTGGATTTTTCCTGGACTGTCTAATAGCGCAAGGTATAAT
>NW_027823248.1:0-274 GCF_054177405.1 Leptonychotes weddellii | reverse complement strand
TTGTGCACGAACAGTGAATCATGGAACACTTCATCTAGAACTAATGATGTAATGTATGGGGATTAACATAAGAATAAAAAAAAAAAATATATACATATATTACTTTGATAAGTAAAACATTACTTTAATAAAGTCACCATAACTTATACACATGAAACTAATATAACACTGTATGTTAATTATACTGGAATTAAAATTAGAAAAAAAAGTAAAATCAGAAAAACAAATGCAGAATTATAAAAAAAATGAAATTGGACTGGCCGATTATTTCTTA
>NW_027823247.1:0-274 GCF_054177405.1 Leptonychotes weddellii | reverse complement strand
CTACTAAATACTAGAAATACACCATTTTTTATTTGATATTATTTTGTTTGTTGATTTAGTTTTTGTTTTCAGGTAGAATAAGGAAATGGTTCTCTGACATGATGGATCTGGACTCATGGTTGACAATGGCATATGTCACAAATACCCACATTTTTTACCTGTCTTATATGGCAGAGGATGGAACATCATTCCTTATCCATTGGGTTAGAATCTATTACTATCTATTACTATTATTCCTTCCTATGCTCCAGTTCTCCCAAATTTTGCCAGTAGG
>NW_027823246.1:0-274 GCF_054177405.1 Leptonychotes weddellii | reverse complement strand
TAAAAAAAAAAAAAGACTAAAGAGAAGTGACAACTAAATGCTTTGCAGGATCCGTGATAGGATTCTGAATTTTTAAAAAAGGCTATAAAGGACATTATTGACACAATTTAGGAAATTTGCATATGAGTTGTATATTAGATAATATTATAAATTAATGCTAAATGTTCTTAATGTGATAATTGATTTGTGGGAAGATGCCCTTGTTTGGGGGAAAAACAAGGTGAAATAATTAGGGTAAGTTGCCTTGATATCAGCCACAAATCTCAAATGGCTT
>NW_027823245.1:0-274 GCF_054177405.1 Leptonychotes weddellii | reverse complement strand
GCTTATTACTATGGACTCTCCTTTAACACCATATGATTCTAATGCCCAGAGAGTCCCTAAAGTGCTGATGCTCTGGATGCATGTTCTGAAGAGGGGGGAGGGCAGCAGGAAAGTCCAGACTCCCCCTCCTACCTCCTGCTGTGCCTTGAAGCCCTAGCAGAAGATGCCATGGACCACACATCACCATGCTTCGTGGGTTCTTCATCTGTCTCAGGATCTGTAAGGAGGGCTGGCAATTAAAGGCATCCGTTTTACTGCCCCAGACACATGTCTC
>NW_027823244.1:0-274 GCF_054177405.1 Leptonychotes weddellii | reverse complement strand
CCCCCCCTCTTCTTATAAGGTCACCAGTCACACCGGATTAGCCGTCCCTACTCCAGCATGACCTCATCTTAACTAATGACATCTGCAATGACCCTATTGCAAGTACAGTTGCATTCTGAGGTCCTGGGGGTTATGACTGCAACATACCTTTTTGGGGGACATGATTCATCCCACAAGAGATGGCTTTTTACTCTTGGTCGCTGTCGAGGCTGCAACCATGCTTTCAGAACCCGAGATCCATTTATTCAACTTGCCCACAGTAATTAAGCACGTG
>NW_027823243.1:0-2539 GCF_054177405.1 Leptonychotes weddellii | reverse complement strand
AAAAGATTTTTACTTATTTGACAGAGAGAGACACAGCGAGAGAGGGAACACAAGCAGGGGGAGTGGGAGAAGGGAGAAGCAGGCCTCCCGCGGAGCAGGGAGTCCGATGTGGGGCTCGATCCCAGGATCCCGGGATCATGACCTGAGCCACCCGGGCACCCCAGCAGGTTGCCTTTAAAGTGAACTAGTAGGCCTCACCTTTGGGTGCCATCCCCATCCCTCTCCCCACTCCACCCAGTGCCCTCCCCACCTGGCGGAGACAAGGTCTGTGGACCCGTGCTGGGAGCAGGCTGGCCCAGCACGTAGATCAAAGCAGTGTTGACATCCAGAGATGAGTGACACCTGACCCTTGCCCTCCAGGAGGTCAGGGTTCGATGAGGCATGAGGCAGTGTAATAAACGCCATAACCAGTAGGGTGCACAGAGGTAAAGGGCACAGAAAGGCCTAGGATGTGGGGGTGCAAAAGGGGGAGAGCAACCCAGGGGGACTCTGGCCAGGCCCCAAAGCTCGCCAGGCGGAGGGGTGCCTGGGCCAAAGCACCCAGGGCTGCACGTCAGCATGGTTGGGGTGCAGAGTACAAATGGTGTGCGACCAGGCCAGGGAGTCAGAGCCAAAGCCGTGGGGATGCTAACAGGTATGTGGTAAGACCCTCGGGCAGCAGGGTGGGTGGGGAGGGGAGGGGACGGGCGGCCCCCCAGGGAGGTGGCAGCTTGGGCTAACTAATCAGGGAACAGGCCCATGCCCCGTGAAGTAGACAAAAAACGGGGCCAGTGACCCATTGGCCCTGAGGGTGCAGGAGAAGTGGGTACCACCCACTCAGGAGCTGGCCCAGGGAGGCAAGGTCCTATGAAGATGAAGGAGGTTCCAGGAGAGCATGTGGAGGGGCCTCAGTGAGAAGGGAGGGAATTATACAGAGAGGGGAGGGCACCTCTCCTGGGAAGTGAGCCCCCCCAGCCACAGCCCTGGTGCGGGGAGGGCCTTGTGTTCCCAAGGCACCAGGAGTGCTCAGAAGAAATCTGTCAGTGCATGCTGAAGGATCTGAGAATCCGCACCCTCCACCACACTTGCAGAGTGCAACCCAGCGTGCTCTCCAGGAAGCTGGAGATACAGGGCTTGACCAGACAGTCACTGGCCTGCTCTCAGGAAGCTTGCAGCTGGAGGGGAACACTGACAGTCTGCACTGTGGTGGGGGCAGTTGGACTGAGGAGACTTAGGGCAGGGGACCCAGCTACTAATACGGATTTATCCCAAGAAAGTATCTAACACAGATGAAGTATTTCATGCATCTGTCTGTTGGAGTTTTGTTTTTGTTTTAATTTAAATTCAGGTTAGTTGACATACAGTGTAGTATTAGTTTCAGGAGTAGAATTAAGTGATTCACCAGTTGCATGTAACACCCAGTGCTCATTACAGTAAGTGCCCTCCTTAATGCCCATCACCCAGTTACCCCATCCCCCCACCCCCTCCCCTCCAGCAACCCTCAGTGTTTCCTAGAGTTAAGAGTCTCTCATAGTTTGCCTCTCTGTTTTTATCTTATTTTGTTTTTCCTTCCCTTCCCCTATGTTCATCCGTTTTGTTTCTTAAATTTCACATATGAGTGAGATCATTTGGTATCTGTCTTTCTCTGACTGACTTATCTTGCAAAGCGTAATACCCTCTAGTTCCACTGGTTTTATTATAACCACTGGAAGCATCCCGGGAACATGCCGTTGGAGGAATATTCCTGTTTAATAAGCAGTTTCACAGCCGTTGCAAAGATTTCTGCAGGGAAGAAAGCGTAAAAGTTTCCTGAAATACATTTTACAGTGTGGTAGAACGTTTGTGACAAAATCTTAAGCAGAAAGGCAAGATGCAAAATTGGCATATTCAGAGGGGGCTTACCCACGCGTTAGGTCGAACCGTGTGGATTTTCGTAAGTTGTAAGTGGTTGATTATTAGTGACAGTTCCGCATAAATGGAATTAATAGAAATAGGAACGGAACAGAATGTGCTAAAACAGGAGTAGTGGTCCTTTGTGGTTTGTGACGTACTGGGTGGTTGCTCTTCTGTTCTTACTAGAAGTTTCTCACATGCACTAACCATACCACTTGTGCTGTGAGCCTCGGAGGAGAGACTTCCCATGCCTGCCAGCAGGCCAGCCCTTCGACAGCACCTTCCCTGGGTTCCTTTTCTCTGGCCAGCATCCCCATGCTGACGCTCTTCCTCTCACGTCATCGCTGGGATCCCTTGGTTGTCCCAGTGACCCTCCGGGCGTGCTCCACTTGGCCCACATGGGCTTCTCGGCCCACCTGCATCTGACCCTCCGTGGTGCTGGTCAGAATACAGCTTTCTGGGGGCGCCTGGGTGGCTCAGGCGGTTAAGCGGCTGCCTTCGGCTCGGGTCATGATCCCAGGGTCCTGGGATCGAGGCCTGTGTCCGGCTCCTTGCTCAGCGGGGAGCCTGCTTCTCCCTCTGCCTGCCATTTCCCCTGCTTGTGCTTGCTCTCTCTCTCTCTTGCTCTCTCTGTGTCAAATAAATGAATAAAAAAAATCTTTAAAAC
>NW_027823242.1:0-274 GCF_054177405.1 Leptonychotes weddellii | reverse complement strand
TTCAGGGCATCCCCAACATGTTTCGACACACCTATGAACAACAGAGATCAAACTTTAACAGACGAATCGTGCAAAACACCGTGACTGCTGGAAAGAGACAAATGGGCATGGATATATGCAAAGGGACATTCTTAAGGAAAGTTGCTGGCACAGTGGAATGAATTTCTGATATCTTGGCTTCCTCTACTCTTTTTTTTTATTTTTTATTTTTTTATTCTTATGTTAATCCCCATACATTACATCATTAGTTTTAGATGTAATGTTCCATGATTCA
>NW_027823241.1:0-274 GCF_054177405.1 Leptonychotes weddellii | reverse complement strand
GTTGTATCTCTTAGGTCTTTGTTAAGTGACACCATGGTGAAAAAGAATATACTTAAGGAGATCTCCATAAAAGACTTGCAATTAATCCAGCAGACACTTTTGAAATTATATCTTTATTTTCAGAAAATTGTATGGCTTAAAAAAATAACATCATCTAGATTGTACACCATTGCAATTTGATATCCTCATCGTTAGAATTACTGAGTCTTTACCAACTGTGAAAGCAAGTAAGACAGTGAGTAATAGGCAAGCAATAAATATATTAGAGGATCTT
>NW_027823240.1:0-274 GCF_054177405.1 Leptonychotes weddellii | reverse complement strand
TTAAATCGCTACTTATAGGTAGAAAAACTGAGCAATGTATCTGGTATATTATTTAAGGATTTTTGAGGGTTTTGCCTGAAGTGTCACAAAGTGTCCTAGAAAGGCCTCTATTCTTCTGGTTTATGGATAGATGCTGAGGCTCACTAATGTCAGATACTCCCAAGCAGAGGCCTCTGGGAACCAAGAACTGTGCTGGGAGCCATAAACTGTCCCACTGGACAAAGATTCCCTTTCTAGTTCCTCACCCCCTCTGTCACCCCATCTTACTCTAGAT
>NW_027823239.1:0-274 GCF_054177405.1 Leptonychotes weddellii | reverse complement strand
CTGCATAATATTCCATTGTATATATATACCACATCTTCTTTATCCATTCCTCTGTTGATTGACATCTAGGCTCTTTCCATAGTTTGGCTATTGTGGACATTGCTGCTATAAACATTGGGGTGCATGTCCCCCTTCGGATCCCTACATTTGTATCTTTGGGGTAAATACCCAGTAGGCTGCACCTTTCTTGAAGGACAATTTAGAAACAAAGCTACCATTACGGCTAGTAGTAGTAATAGTAATAACAACAAGAACAAGAACTAACATGTGTTGT
>NW_027823238.1:0-274 GCF_054177405.1 Leptonychotes weddellii | reverse complement strand
TGACATCACTTTTACGGATCCGATTGAAGGTACTGGAGGGAATGTCAAGGCAGAAGAATACGGTGCCTGGAAGCGGGCAGCTCTTAGACAGCTTTAGCAGAATCCAATGGCCAAATGGCCGAGAATACAAAAACTAAATGTACAGCCTTAGGAAGATGGGCATACAAAAATGCAGATTTCAGTCTACATCTTGGAGGAGCTGTGGTCACCAGACTGGCTATGATCAAGCTCCAGTCTGCTCAGGGAAATGTCAGACAGCCACCCCCAAAGGACT
>NW_027823237.1:0-274 GCF_054177405.1 Leptonychotes weddellii | reverse complement strand
TTAGTACTTCATGATCTTTTAAAGATGTTCCTTTCTGATGTCTCTGCCTGTGTCCTGTTCAACTCTATTTCATCCTCTACATTTAGTGTACTGGATCTTTCTAACATGCAAATCTGGTTATATGATTTCTTTGTTTAAACTTTTCAGTGACTTTCATCACATAATAAAATAAATCTAAATCCATTAGCATGGTGTTCAGGTTTCCAGGTTCTTACATTTTTAACTTTTCTTGCCAATGCTTCCCTTCATGATTTTGTTTCAAGCATACTGAGCT
>NW_027823236.1:0-274 GCF_054177405.1 Leptonychotes weddellii | reverse complement strand
TTTTTTTTTTGTTGTTGTTGTTTTGTTTTTTACTGGATGGACTTTTATTTTAAAGTCAAAGGCACAGCCTGGCTGAGGCAGTGACTGTGGATGCCCAGCCTAGACCCTCAAGGCCCTGCCCCCAGCCAGAGGCAGCTGTGCCAAGGGGGGTTGGGGGGGGGGAGAAGGGGCCTCCCCTTATAGGGGTCGCCTACTTCCTTCCTTTGCCCCAAACAGGGGAGAAGCAGGTGACATAAAGTGAGGCAGAAATGCTTCAGAGGCCTCTCCTTGAACC
>NW_027823235.1:0-274 GCF_054177405.1 Leptonychotes weddellii | reverse complement strand
CCTAGGTAAAAAGCACCATATTTGAGACCCAATAAATGTGCATTCCTTGACTCTGCTCTAGCCCATGCAGTGAACATACCCAGGGCAGAAGAAGCAGTCCTCTCACCCATGGCCCCAGGGCTTCTAGGTTCAGGAAGGATGGGCTAAATCTCTTCTCCGTCACCTGTCCACCAATACCAGAAGCCTTTGCAGATGGGAGACTCACCATGGGCCACCTCAAGGACTGGAGTGTCTGGTGCCAGAGGGGAGGGGCCCCTTGCAATAAGGGTTTGCT
>NW_027823234.1:0-274 GCF_054177405.1 Leptonychotes weddellii | reverse complement strand
TCTCAAGATCTGAGCCCCAGTGCTAGGCTCAACCTACAGGAAGCAGTACCTTTTTCCTAACTGATTCACTCAAAGAAGAGGTCTTTTACATAAGGCACTTTTTTCTAATTTGCCCAAAGTCTCCATTATGTACAAAAGAAGTCTCTATTTCATAGCCAGACAGGCATGACTCTGATTCACGAAGGTTGGACTTTTTTTTCTAGAAACAACAATGAGAACCTTAATAGCACACTTTAAACTGCTGTCTCTCTTGCTTAGAAATTTTTTTTTAAAT
>NW_027823233.1:0-274 GCF_054177405.1 Leptonychotes weddellii | reverse complement strand
TCCACGTCATTGCAAATGGCAAGATCTCATTCCTTTTGATGGCTGCATAATATTCCATTGTATATATATACCACCTCTTCTTTATCCATTCATCTGTCGATGGACATCTTGGCTCTTTCCACAGTTTGGCTATTGTGGACATTCCGGCAAATCTTTTGAAGGCTGGTGGGATTTTATAGATCTTCTCTACCACTCCATCCCCTCTATGTTAGTGACCCCCCCCAAGTCAGAAAATGTCTTTGGTAGATGGAATGGTGAGCCTCAATTCTTTATC
>NW_027823232.1:0-2539 GCF_054177405.1 Leptonychotes weddellii | reverse complement strand
TAGCAGGAGGAGAAGAATGAAGTGGGGGAAATCGGAGGGGTAGATGAACCATGAGAGACGATGGACTCTGAAAAACAAAGTGAGGGTTCTAGAGGGGAGGGGGGTGGGAGGATGGGTTAGCCTGGTGGTGGTTATTGAGGAGGGCACATTCTGCATGGAGCACTGGGTGTTATGCCCAAACAATGAATCATGGAACACTTCATCTAAAACTAATGATGTAATGTATGGGGATTAACATAAGAATAAAAATAAAAATTAAAAAAAAAAAAGATAGAATACAACAACCCAAGGCAATTAAACTTCAAGACACAGATGAATAGTTCTGAGACTTCTGAAGAAACCTTAAAAGCATACAGCCAACTGTCAAGGAAGAATTTTCCTACACCCCTTATCTGCAACCTCTCCTTCCTCCCTCTGGTAAAATCACAGACTTCAGTTTTCAAGCTCCTGAAGGAGTTAAAATGGGAGGTATAAAAAGAAAATAGAAAGATTGTGCCCTTCTTCCACCTTAAGCAGCCAGTCCATAGCAGGCCCAAAACTAGATGAAAAAAAAAAAAAGAATAAATGTTAAATCCAATTCAGATTTGGTAAACACAACTTGGTATTGTAATTTCTGAATTGAGACTGTTATTGTCCCGTCAAGTGTTGTTAGGATATTTTATTCTATACGAGTCATAGAAAGTCATGAGAGAAATCAAGTTTTCATCTAGGGGCAGGTGGAAAAACCTCTCCAATGAATGAAACTTAAGGGGCAGTGTGAGAGACAAGGGCGGGGGAAGGGAGGGAGGGAGGACGGAACATTCTGATTCTGTCTGTTCTGTCCCATGAGTCCTGTTGTCCATCATTTACACTAGTAAAAGAGCACAGGGGAATTGATAAGATGGGTAGGGAATGGCATTTAATAGACATACAAATGTCCTAGTTACAACCAGACACTAACGTCCTTTTTTTTTTTTTTGTCCCCCAGGGGTAGAATTTATGATTCATCAGTTGCATAGAACACCCAGTGCTCATTACATCAAGGGCCCTCCTTTTTTTTTTTTTTTAAGATTTTATTTATTTATTTGACAGAGACACAGCGAGAGAGGGAACACAAGTGGGGGAGAGGGAGAAGCAGGCCTCCTGCGGAGCAGGGAGTCTGATGCGGGGCTCGATCCCAGGAACCTGGGATCATGACCTGAGCAGAAGGCAGATGCTTAACGAAGGCAGATGCTTAACGAAGGCAGATGCTTAATGACTGAGCCACCCAGGCGCCATCAAGTGCCCTCCTTAATACCCATCACCCAGTTACCCCATGCCCCCACACCCCTCCCCTCCAGCAACCCTCAGTTTGTTCCCTATAGTTAAGAGTTCCTTATTTATGGTTTGCCTCCCTCTCTGTTTTTATCTTATTTTATTTTTTCCTTCCCTTCCCCTACTTTCTAAGCAAACATGTCTCCACTATGGAATATCATGGTCTAGCTGAGCTCATTTATGCCCCACAGCATAATATATGCAAACATAAAAATGGAATATGATTGGAGTCATGATGGGAAAGGGGTAAAAACTACTTGTGGGAGAGATCAGTAGAAAGTCATATATGGCTTCTGAGAAATTGGCCAACCCTTGAGGTACAGCTTGGCCTATTCATTTGGCCAGAATAAGCCAAATAAGTCAGAATATATCTGATCTCTGAATTATTCTGATGACCATAGAGAGAAGCCCATCTAGTGATATATATATTATATATATAATACATATAGGTATAATATATATTATATATAATATATAACTTACATGCATATATATTCTACTATAGATCTATAGATGTGCATATAGATAATATATATATGAAATATAATAAACATTTTTGTATCCTACTGATTGTGAGATAGATGTGAAAAAATTTAACCAAGCAAAGAAAAATTAACAGCAAAAAAAGTTCTAAAAATTACTCTGTTCATTTGGATATAATTAATGCAGACAGCCATTTGCGGTCACAAACTAATTTTTCCCCAACTAAACAGATTAAATCTAATAGTTACATTACTTAAATCAGACAGAAAAGTGGGTCCTCTTGGCAGGTTTTTAAAAACGAATTTCAGTTATTATTAGAATCCAGAAAACTACTAAGTTTGGAAAGAAGGAGATATTCATACATGTCAAAAAATGAAGAGTTTTCTCGCATCTGAACCAAATGGAAAAAAAACTCTTTGTTCAACCATAATTTCATATTTCATAATGGAATCCCCATATAAAATACCAACTTCCAAATTTTGACCACACTTTGAGTAAACAAAGAGTTGTCTTCAATATAACTTATAAATAAGAATACATACTTTAAGTAGGCATTCAACCTGGCAACATGGATGAATTTGGTTTTACTTTCTTTTCTGGGGGGTGGGTTCACCTTCAAATGTCTTCCCTTTCTCTAAGATATATGATTAGTTTTTACTACTTAAAGAAACCTAGGCTTCAAAACACTCTGCAGAGCCACTTCTCACATTTTAAAAAGTGTGCAATCTGCATCTATCTATCTATCTATCTATCTATCTATCTA
>NW_027823231.1:0-274 GCF_054177405.1 Leptonychotes weddellii | reverse complement strand
GTGGGACAAACTCTATCTGATGACCTCCTCCCCCTTCGACTCTGGGGTAATCACGACCGGGAGCCAGGCAAGACATGCTACATGACCCGGGCCAGTCCCTTGGCCTTGGAGTCCCCACCAGTCCCCTGGGAGCTGTCCTTGGGCCACACAAGTAAGTAAAGGTCACAGACTACAAGTCTGTCCCGAGGCCCCCAATCCCGTGCAATCTTATCAAATTGTGCAGAAATTAAGCTTCCCTGCCCGAAGGCCTTGCTGCCTCTGGGCGCCTGACCCT
>NW_027823230.1:0-274 GCF_054177405.1 Leptonychotes weddellii | reverse complement strand
TCCATATGACACATACCACATAGACCACACACACCATATACAACACACATACCACAGACATAACCCACACCACGTGCACAACACATCTACATAACACATGCCACACACAATACACACCACACAGACCACACACCTAACACACACCAAATACAACACCCATACAACACATACCCCAGACACAGCACACAATACACACACACAACACACTACACATGCAGCACACATATATACAACACATACCACACACCACACATACATCTACACAGAACATACG
>NW_027823229.1:0-274 GCF_054177405.1 Leptonychotes weddellii | reverse complement strand
TGACAAATTATATTTCTTTTTTTTTTTAAGATTTATTTATTTATTTTAGAGATAGAGAGAGGGCAGAGGGAGAGGGAGAGAGAATCCTTGAGCAGACTCCCAGCTCAGCACAGAGCCTGATATGGGGCTCGATCCCAGGACCCCAAGATCATGACCTGAGCCAAAATCAAGAGTCATCTGCTAAACCAACTGAGCCACCCAGATGCCCCCAAATTATATTTCTTTTAACCCACAGAATCAAGATTTTTTTGATGTAGTTTAAATTAAGATGATA
>NW_027823228.1:0-274 GCF_054177405.1 Leptonychotes weddellii | reverse complement strand
TGTGGGTGGAAAGTATATTTTAGGCCAGTGACTCATGCTAAGTTGCTTCCTCCAGTCCCTAAATGGGACTATTCTATGTCAAGCTATCTCAGGCTCGGGCTGACAAAAGCAGAGGGATAGGGAACCTAGTGTTGCTGTAAGCTGTGGGTCAGGATACATGAATATATACACTGCTTGTATAACTTGACCAAGTTCACAAGGACAAATATATCAGTCGCTGTTCTTTATGCTCCAAGTGAAAGAAATCCAACTAAAATATGCTTGAACCAAAAAT
>NW_027823227.1:0-274 GCF_054177405.1 Leptonychotes weddellii | reverse complement strand
TGAAACCTGGAGATCAAACTGGGGAGAACTGAATCTTCTGATCCATGAACATGCCATATCTCTCCCTATATTTAGAGCTTTGATTTTTGTCATCAATATTCTGTAGTTTTTGGTATATAAGTTATGTAAATGTTTTGTTAGATTTATTTCTTTTTGTTTGTGGTGGTTTTTTTTGAGTGATTGTAACTGATAGTGTTTTGTTTTTTTTTTTTGGATGATCTTTTTTTTTTTTATTCTTATGTTAATCCCCATACATTACATCATTAGTTCTAGA
>NW_027823226.1:0-274 GCF_054177405.1 Leptonychotes weddellii | reverse complement strand
TTGTGTGGATGTGTGGACAGAGGACCTGCTGGATGTGCTCATGGAAACCTCCCCATTCCTTTTGCGGGTGGCTTTTCCCGACTGTAACCCTTCTTTTCTGTCCTGTTCACTTGTATGTCCACGTCTGCTGTCCTGGATGCCGGAATGAGGCCCAGGTGGTTTGGGGACCCACCGTCCTGATGTTCTTGTTGTCTCTATGTGGACAGGGCATCTACCCATCCCCACCTCGGACAGGTTCATGTATGAGCAGCTCGTCTTTCCAACCAGATCTCAA
>NW_027823225.1:0-274 GCF_054177405.1 Leptonychotes weddellii | reverse complement strand
TTCCTGCTGAGCCTGAGGACCCCATGGGCTTTAGAAGGGAGGACGGCGGTGGGCGGGTCTTCTAGCTGTCGGCGAGGGGCACAGAATCCGACCCCGCTGACGGAGAGCGTGGGAGACCTGCTGGGCCCCCAAAGCTACAGCTGTTACCACACAGGGTGGGGAAATCCAGCAGCAGACAGCAAACGCCAAATTCGGGAGGCGGTGATGGCGGACGCCACCGTCTGGCTGCCATGCTGCGCGTGCAAAAGCGTCACCTTAACACATCGTATTGCTG
>NW_027823224.1:0-274 GCF_054177405.1 Leptonychotes weddellii | reverse complement strand
TAACAACATGATAACTTCTTTTTTTTTTTTAAGACTTTATTTATTTATTTATTTGAGACAGAGAGAATGAGAGACAGAGAGCATGAGAGGGAGGAGGGTCAGAGGGAGAAGCAGACTCCCTGCCGAGCAGGGAGCCCGATGCGGGACTCGATCCCGGGACTCCAGGATCATGACCTGAGCCGAAGGCAGTCGCTTAACCGACTGAGCCACCCAGGCGCCCCAACATGATAACTTCTTAACAGACACTTAGCTGTTACCATATGCCAGCCACTGT
>NW_027823223.1:0-274 GCF_054177405.1 Leptonychotes weddellii | reverse complement strand
TAGCCGATTCCACTGGAATATTCCACAGTCTCTTAGTAACTGTAGGTACCCATCTCTGTCTGTTAAAGCAGTCGTAGCCAGAGAACCCAGCAGCAGGACCTTTCCTGAGGGCCGGTGAGCGGTGCCATGTGACCCATTCGTCCAGCCCCTCACCACCCATCGCCATCTTGCAGGACCAGACACCAGACTAACTCACAGTCAAATCTTCCAAAAAGGCTATGCAATGGCTATATAACAAATTCTCATATAAATCATGGCTCGATAGGCTTTAAAT
>NW_027823222.1:0-274 GCF_054177405.1 Leptonychotes weddellii | reverse complement strand
TTGGATTTTTTTGCTATTGTATGGGTTATATGAGCTCTTTATATATTTTGGATGTTAGCCCCTTATCAGATATATGATAGATACATAGATATAGATAAGTAATCTATGTATATTTCAGTACCTACTTACCTGAGTATAAAATGTGTTTACCAGTTTACATCTATCATTTGTCTTTCATTGTTGTTCATTCTATTTTGTCACACAGAAAACTTTAAGAAAAATCTTTATGCAAATAGTATATTGACACATTCTTGATCTGCAAGATCCAAACAAT
>NW_027823221.1:0-2539 GCF_054177405.1 Leptonychotes weddellii | reverse complement strand
CCTGAAAGGTGTGGCTGTGACATACTTAGAAAAACTACCCTTAGGGCCACAGCTTATTTGGATACTGTGCCAAGCAAGGGGATAAAAGCTTTGGACAAATTAATGTGTCCCAGTTAGCGTAAACAAATGGAAGGAAGGAAGAAAGGAAGGAAGGAAGGAAGGGGCGTGGGTGGGAGGTAGGAGAGAGAGAAGGGAGGGAGAAAGAGAGAGAAAGAAAGGAAGGAGGAAGGGAAGAACGAAGGAAAGAAAGAGGAAGGACGGGAGGGAGGGGCGTGGGTGTGAGGTAGGAGAGAGAGAAGGGAGGGAGAAAGAGAGAAAAGAAAGAAGAAAGAAACAAAGAATGAAAGAAAGAAAGGAGGAAAGAAGAAGGAAGAGAGGGAGGGAGGGAGGGAGGGGAAGCAAAGGAAAGGAAAGGACAGGAAAGAAATCCAAGATGTATGCATAATATGATGCAGACAGTCAGTATGGAGACATGCAGGTGATAGCCGGTTAGGTCTAGCAGGTAAAGACAGGAGAGGATATGGGGTGCTAAACCAGGAGAGACAAGTAGTGTGTGCCAAGAGTGTCTACACTGTCGGCCAGCAGTGTTGGGCTGCCCCGGTTTACCAGGCCCATTGGGCTGAACCTGCAGCGTTCCCGGGGTGGACAGAGCTCACTCCCCAAAACTCTTTCTGAGGTGGCAGCTTCAACCTGGCTCAGTCACTCCCCACTTAGACTGGCTGCCTGATGGGGTCCCGGGCTACCATAATCAAGGCTCTTGGGTGTCTCTTACTGGAGAAAATCTCAACCCATCCTGCACTGCCTTGCCTGACAGGGCAGTCCAGATTCCTCTAGGTGTGTCTTCAGGGGAAAGAATTGGCACATTTGTGCAGACTAGCACTTGTAATTAGGCCGTGTCCTGGTCCCCCAGTAGCTCACTACTAGAACTCAGCCTATCCCTACAGATGCCCTGGTTCAGATTCCAGGCTCCCCTGACCTGTGTCTCCCACACATGTGCAGTATGTACTCTGTTAGCTGGCCTTTGGCTCTTGGGGCCTGTTAGGCTCAGGCTGGTCCCCCAAAGCTGCATAGCCTCCAGAGGGGACAGTGCCCAATGCCCCCCAAATCTTCCTGAGGGCAGCTTTAAACTGGGGACTACCAGTCCCTGTTTGGACTGACTGCCTGATAGTGGCCTGGGCTGACCAGTAAGCAAGACTCTCAGTGAAGGAGACCCTAGCCAGGGGGCTGGGCTGATGCAGGCAGGGCACTACCATTTCCTCCATCTCGGCCTTCAGGGGGACCATGCCCACTTGTGCCGAGTAGAGCTTCCAATTAGGCACAAACTTGGTCCTGCAAGAGCTGAATCCTGTGATCAGGACTCCAAGACCCTTGCCAGTTCCAGATCCCTCCCGATACTGGTCTGCACAGCTGCACATGCACAGCATGTAGTCCTTCTGCAGACCTTGGGCACTGGGGCCCTCTGGGCCTGGGGAGTTAGTGCTTGTCCCCAAATGCTTGCACAGTGTAGAGGATGGGAGAGCCCCCCACTCCCAATCATTCTGAGGCAGCAGGTGCCAATTGGTGGCCCTCAGGCATCAGTTGAAGCTGTTACCCCTGAGTCTGCATTGTGTGAAGGGAGGTCTCAGTTCCTGGATCTTCCAGGAGAAGATTCATGCAGGGATCTGATCCGTGCTTGAATCGAGGCAGTCAGCAGGGATGTAGCAAGCACCAAACACCTAATTAAAGTGGAAGTCCACTCTCAAGGTGGGAGGATGGGAAAGTTCTGGGAGGTGGGACTGATGTAGGAAAGAACGTTAGGGGTCAAATCCAATGGCCAAGAAAGAATTCTTGAGACCTCTTTGGTGCAAAAAGGTGGTTTTATGAAAGCTCAGGAAGAGATGCACTGGGGTCATGAGGAGTGGCCCATTATATACTTTCAAGTTGGGAGGGGATTAGGGATAGGGTAAGTCTCTTAAGGAACTTTGGAAGCAAGGTTTCCAGGACCTTGAGGGGGCTAGCTATTGTTGGGAAAAGGTCATTTATTACCACCTAATAAAACCCGAGTCATGAGTACCTTCAGATGTATATCGGTGGGCCATCTGCTTGGGATGTGATTATCAACACATATCTTGGGGGGTTTAGAGATAAAGGAAGTTTCCGAAGGAAGTTTTATATACTAAAGCTGGACCTACAGAATCTGGGGGTTGGGGGTGCTTTCGGGATAGGGTTGCCTTTCCCCCTTAGCAAAGTATCAGTAGAGGCAGTTGAGTCCCTAGAGGAATGTCCCTCTGCCTGTTTCAAGGGTTTATCAGTGGGCTGTAGGTATAAGGAAATTTAGTAATTTTTCTTCTGCCTTTGTTCCCCACATCAGTGCTGGCCCCCGAGGTTGCTTTGGGATTAGATATCACAGGGTCTCTCGGGGCTGGAGTAGCTGTGAGGGACAGGGGTGTGCTCTCTACTAGAGGCTGCTTGGATCATGTGGGAGACTCCTCCCACCGGCTGGGAGGTGGAGTTTTGACCCTACAAGATTTGTACCCCAGTAGAGCTCCTGGTTTCCTCC
>NW_027823220.1:0-274 GCF_054177405.1 Leptonychotes weddellii | reverse complement strand
TAAAGCCTAAAATATTACTTGTATGAGATTTACTGAAAAAGGTTGCTGACTTTGACCTAACTCAGAGTGCAAAATTGGAGTTGCTTCAGGTGTTATTTTGTCCTGTGTAGTTTTTGGAATTCACTGAATTAGTTCTACTCTTATTACTCATAGGGTTGTTAGGAAGACCACATTAATTAAATAAGCTAATATTTGCAAGTAATTAAAAAAAAAAACCTAGGTCTTAAGATGGGCCATATAAATGCTGTTAATAAAAAATGGAAATGAACTTAGC
>NW_027823219.1:0-274 GCF_054177405.1 Leptonychotes weddellii | reverse complement strand
TTGGCTTTATTGGTAGTAGTGCAGTAAGAAATAGTGAGAATTGCAGTAAAGTGGAGAGTATAGGCTATACACTAGTTTATACCATATTACGTTATGCTGTACTATCCTATTCTGAAGCTGAAATCCAACCGACTTGTTTTTCATAAAAAAATAAAGCAAAGCAAAACCCAGGTCAGATCTCACAATTTAAAAAAAGCTATAAATTCAAGAACATGTGTGAAGTAACTTGATTTTAAAGTGTTGGCAATTAATTGACAAGTAAGATGAAAACATT
>NW_027823218.1:0-274 GCF_054177405.1 Leptonychotes weddellii | reverse complement strand
TATCTTTTAGAGCATCTACACTTTAGGGCAGCTGGGTGGCTCAGTCTATTAAGCGTCTGTCTTCACCTCAGGTCATGATCCTGGGGTCCTGGGAAAGAGTCTCGCATCAGGCTCCCTGCTCAGCGAGGAGTCTGCTTCTCCCTCTCCCCCTGCCCCTCATCCGGCTGGTGCACTAACTCTCTCTCGCTTTCTCTCTCGAATAAATAAATAAAATATTTAAAAACAAATAAATAAAACATCTACATTTTAGGGGTCTGCTCTATATTGACTGTAC
>NW_027823217.1:0-274 GCF_054177405.1 Leptonychotes weddellii | reverse complement strand
CTGGCAGGCTCTGCCTTTCATCTAGAAAGCAGGCCAGCCTCCATGAGTGGGGAAAGGAGGGTAGGCCAAGAGGCTGAGGTGCCAGGCCGAGGTGTGCCGGCTCCACGGGGGGATTCTGCCGAACGCCACATGCTGATACCTTGCCAGCAGCGGCCCGCGGGGCCCCCTCAGACTCTCGCCTGCCCTCGCCTCTGACACCTTCTTCTATGGCCTCACTGCCTCTCTAGCCCTGTGGCTGTGTCTTCGTTTTGCTTTCTGTTGGATTTTTTCGCTG
>NW_027823216.1:0-274 GCF_054177405.1 Leptonychotes weddellii | reverse complement strand
TTTAAAATCTGACAACTGGATTGTCTTGGTAGTGGGATGTCTATCCTAACATTTCTCAAGGAGCTAGTATGCTGATGATATCTTGAAACATTTTAGCAATGTCTGTAATGCTTTTGGCTAGAAAAAAACCCAGAAAATGTAGTAGCAAATGGACATTTGACAAATTAAATTTAATTTTTTAAACTTGGAAAAAAGCTATGAATTAACAAAATTTTAGCTTTTTAATTTAATTGTTATTTTTAAAAACAAGATAATCAGAGAAACCTGTTAATGC
>NW_027823215.1:0-274 GCF_054177405.1 Leptonychotes weddellii | reverse complement strand
GGCCTGGGCCCTTCTCCCTGCTGCAGCCCCGCAAGACCGCCTGTCTACTCCGCCCCGCGGGGACGTCCCCGGCATGCCCCCGGCTGGCCCTCCCTGTCCCTGTGCCCAGCCCTCCGGCCCCCTCTGCCCCACTCCCCTGGGTCCTCAGCCACCCCTCCGGTGCCCACCCAGACTCGGCCCTCTGGGCGGTTGCCGCTCCGTGGTGTGGTTGTGATGACCGGCACATGGAAGCAGGGGTGCCCGAGAGCCGAGGGCGGGGCCGGGTGGGGAGGGG
>NW_027823214.1:0-274 GCF_054177405.1 Leptonychotes weddellii | reverse complement strand
TTTAAAGCTATAAATTTCCTTTTAAACACTCTCTTAACTACATCTTACAAATTTCAATATTTGTGTTTTTTATTGTTCTATTCAAAATATTTTCTAATTTCTCTTCTGATTTCTTCTTTGACTAAAGGGTCATTTAGAAATATGTTCTTTAATATCCAAATACTTGGAGGAATTTATTGATTTTGTTTGTTTGTTTGTTTGTTAAGGATTTCTAATGTAATCCTGTTGAGGTCAAATAAAATACACTGTGATTTCAACCCTTTAAAATTTACTG
>NW_027823213.1:0-274 GCF_054177405.1 Leptonychotes weddellii | reverse complement strand
GTGATGGGAAGCCACCGAAGGATTTTAAACAGGAAATTGATAGGATCTAAGTTTTTTATTTTTTTTATTTATTATTTTTTTTTAAAGATTTTATTTATTTATATGACAGAGAGAGACAGCAAGAACAGGAACACAAGCAGGGGGAGTGGGAGAGGGAGAAGCAGGCTTCCCGCTGAGCAGGGAGCCCGATGTGGGACTCGATCCCAGGACCCTGGGATCATGACCTGAGCCGAAGGCAGATGCTTAACGACTGAGCCACCAGGATCTAAGTTTT
>NW_027823212.1:0-274 GCF_054177405.1 Leptonychotes weddellii | reverse complement strand
TGACCCTCCCCCCTCTCATGTGCTCTCTCTCTCTCTCTCATTTTCTCTGTCTCAAATAAATAAATAAAATCTTTAAAAAAAAAATGGAAGAAATGGAAAGGTTTACGAGAAGATACGGGATTTGCATGGCAAGTCTGGACACATCCAAATGGGAGTTTCCTGATAGCAGGTGGCCCCCCGCTGTTGCCCCGCGAGGCCCGTCCCCACTGCTGATTCACATCACTGCCCCCAGTGCTCACAGCTCAGGAGCACTTGAACTCTGAGTGCTTATCTC
>NW_027823211.1:0-274 GCF_054177405.1 Leptonychotes weddellii | reverse complement strand
CTAGATGTGAGGATAAAAATATTTAACAATTAGCCTACTCCTAAATCTTAAAATATAAATATCTTAAATAGCAGTCTTCTGTAAAATATCCTTATCTGCTAACCCACTGTGCACATTTGTTATTTCCAACAACTCCAAAGAAAGATATGTGAAGGGCGCCTGGGTGGCTCAGTTGGTTAAGCGACTGCCTTCGGCTCAGATCATGATCCTGGAGTCCCTGGATCGAGTCCCGCATCGGGCTCCCTGCTTGGCAGGGAGCCTGCTTCTGCCTCTG
>NW_027823210.1:0-2539 GCF_054177405.1 Leptonychotes weddellii | reverse complement strand
GAGGGAAATACTGCTCTTGTCCATGAGCAATTAAGTGACTTGCTCAAGCTCACATAGCTAGAAAGTGGCAGAGCTGGGATCAGATCTTGAATCAATTTGTATCTAAAGTTTCTCCATGCAACTGACACTTGTGAGTAAGCATGGAAATGTGAGGAACCCAATCATTCCGGTGCAAATCCACAGCCAATGCTGCAGACCCTCTCTCATTTGTCCTCTTGCCCTCTTACTCGCTGAAGAAGAATGAGTATATATGTAAAGGTGCACAAGTCTGAGGTTCATGACACCTTACGTGTGGCATTGTTTTGTTCAAAGACCTTGAGCAAAGATTCCCACTTTATTTTCTCAGTAGTCCTGTGAGTTAAAGCGAGGCAGGTTTTTGAGCTTGTAGAAATAGCAGTATGGTGGTTGCCAGGGGCTGGGGTGGGGCAAATAGGAAGAGGTTGGTGAAAGGCTACAAACTTTCAATTATAAGACGAATAAGTTCTGGGGATCTAATGTGCAGCATGGTGACTATATTAACAACACTGTATTTTATACTTGAAAGTTACTAAGCGAGTAGATCTTAAATGTTATTACCCTTTAAAAGTGGCAATTATGTGAGGTGATGGAGGTGTTAACTAACCTTATTGTGATCATCATTTCTCAATATATCCGTATATCAAATCATTACAACATATATCTCAAACTCATACAATGTTACATGTCAATTATAGCTCAATAAAGCCGGAGGAAAAAAAAAAGAGAGGCAGGTTTTATTATACCTACACCTATCCTAAAAAAGAAAAAACGGAGACATAAAAGATTACAAAATTTTCCAGGGTCATACAAGGAATCCTTACTAGTACAACCTCTCTGTTATAAACTACTGGGTATCGGGCTAGAAAGGACTTTTGGCCTGAGCCCTGATCTTTCTAGTTCCACCTTGTGTAGTCCAGGGTCTAAAGGTGACCTTAGGAACATGATCATAATAGCTAGGATTTGTTGAGCTTTTACTATGTGCTTTACCTACATTATATCATTCATACTTCCTAGCAGCCCTCTACAGTGGGTAACTCGTATTTCCCCCACGTTAGACTAACATAATAAAATAAATAAATAAATAAGTAAATAAATGATAAGGCTGAGCTGTCATCCAGAAAAAAAAAAAAGAAAGAAAAGAGGAAATAGAGGTTCAGAGTTGTTAAGAAACTTGCTTAAAATGGCATAGCTAGCTGGAACCAGAATCAGGATTTGAATTCGGTCCATCTTACTTCCAATCCATTCTCTTAACCTGGTACAAATCAGCCACGTCCAATGTAGAAAAGGCTTATGTTCTAATTTGTTTTTTTGTTTGGGTTTGTTTGGGTTTGGCTTTTTAGCATTAGAACATGTTTTCTCATAAAAACAATTTCTAAGGGATAGGGCTCCCGGATCAGCCCACAGAGGCCTATTTATGACTGATTTTGCTTAAATTCTAGCTATTTGTGGGAAAAGTTGTAGGAACAAGATGTTTCAATGATGGTAATGAAAGTAAATATAAGAGCAAATACAATGAAATAAGGAATGTTTGCTTTTTAGTCTTAAATATCCGTGCTGGTGAACTCAAAAATGACTAGTAAAGGAAATAAATTTTAAAAATTTAAGATTATGAAAATACTTCCTAACCAATTTCAAGCACTTTAGAGGTGATTACTGTTGGCTGTTTGTTATGAATTTCCTATTTCTTGGTCCCGATGTATCAACGTTACTAATCACATGCTTATTAAAAAAGATAAAGATCTTTTTTTCCTTTTTCTTCCTCCCTTCCTTCCTTCCTTCCTTTCTTTTCTTTTATCTTCTTTTCTTTTTTTTTCAGTTTTGCACTCAACTAGGGAGGTGTGTGTATAAAAGAAAATGCATGAACTCTGGAACCAAATGGGTAGGGGTTTAAAAAAATCAAAGCTCTGCCAAACAGAAAAGCAATAAGAAATCTCAGTCCCAACTTGGGATTTAAATGAGTTTGTAAGTGAAAAGCATTATACTTTGGGTTTTCTGGTCATTTCTCTGAACAGAAAAGAGTGTGAAACCTTGAGTATCATATGTAATAGATAGTTCAAGTAATCAGGTGACTAAGTAAAAAGGCTGAAATTAAGAAAAGTTAAAATTTATCATGAGACACAGTACATGAAGCCTAAATAAGGAGAAATTAGCATGTAAACAAAACAAAACAAAATCAACAACTCTTTTACAAGGCTTGAAAGAATCAGTCTATGAATAAAACGATAATACTGAAGAATGCTGAAAGGAGACCCATTGAGCTGGTAACTTTCCAAGATGTTCTTTGCTGCAGTCAGGCCACGTGATTTCAGGCTAGGAAGACCCTGTGGAAAGTGAACCGGGGACATTTGCTGGTTGTGGCTCAAGCTGCTCTTACCTCAAACCAGAAAGCAAATCTTGGCCCATTGCCTGAAAACATCCAAAAGAGGGGAGCCTGTGTGGCTCTGCTAGTTAAGTGACCAACTCTTGATTTTGGCTCAGGTCATGATCTCAGGGTCGAGAGATCGAGCCCCGCATTGGGCTC
>NW_027823209.1:0-274 GCF_054177405.1 Leptonychotes weddellii | reverse complement strand
CTATTTGGGGTCTTATCTGGTTCCATGCAAATTTTAATATTATTTGTTGTGGTTTTGTGGCCCATTTTTAAATTGGGCTGTTCATTTTCTTATTGTTGACTTTTAAGAGTTCTTTGTATATTTTGCATAAGAGTCCTTCATCAGGTATATCTTTTGCAAATATTTTCTCCCAGTCTGTGGCTTGCCTTCTCATTCTTTTGTGATCATTTTTTTTTAAATTTTATTTTATTATGTTATGTTAATCACCATACATTACATCATTAGTTTTTGATAT
>NW_027823208.1:0-274 GCF_054177405.1 Leptonychotes weddellii | reverse complement strand
GCCTGTCGCCCACTGGAGGGGAGGCTGCAGAAGGTGAGCACAGCACCTCACTGTCCCCTAGGGCGTCGCTGGTCGCGCTCGCCATGGCTCTGTTCCTAGAAGCATCCGGCGGCCATTTGTTATTTAGAATATAACACCTTCAGCAGAAGGAGTCTAGACTACTTCGTAATGTTTATGTTGAAAAAATATGAAATTTGCCCGTTGTTAAGGAAGCAACTTTTTGAAAATTATCAATAAAAGCTAGGGGCCAAAGACTGTATTCTTTGCTTGGTTG
>NW_027823207.1:0-274 GCF_054177405.1 Leptonychotes weddellii | reverse complement strand
TGTGTTGGTGAGGGTGTGGAAGAAAAAGAACTTTGGTGCATTGTTGGCAAGAATGCAAACTGGTACAGCCACTGTGGAAGACAGTATGAAGGTTCTTCAAAATATGAAAAATAGAATTACCCTATTTATTTTTTATTTTTTTGATTTTATTATGTTATGTTAGTCACCATACAATACATTAGTTTTTGATGTGGTGATCCATGATCCATTGTTTTCGTATAACACCCAGTGCTCCATGCAGTACGTGCCCTCCTTAATACCCATCACTGGGCTA
>NW_027823206.1:0-274 GCF_054177405.1 Leptonychotes weddellii | reverse complement strand
CTTAAGGAAATTAATTGCTAATCGTCAAAATTTAAGGAAATGTAGGGGAAATACTTTCAGGCAGTCCATCCTTTGTAACCTTTCCAAAGTCCTCTATTTTAAGATACTGTTTATTCCTTTCTACCAGAGATCACTCACTGAAGTTCCAAACTTTCCATCAAATTTATTCATTTCTTCCCAGTACATTCTTTTTTTTTTTTAATGTGGATTTATTTATTTATTTATTTTTTATTTTTTTTATTCTTATGTTAATCCCCATACATTACATCATTAG
>NW_027823205.1:0-274 GCF_054177405.1 Leptonychotes weddellii | reverse complement strand
TCAGCATAGTGGTTACTTCTAGGGAATCAGAGAGAGGGTTGTGATTGGAAGGGGCACACTGGGGGCTTCTGGGATGCAGGCAGGGCTTTTTCTTGACATGAATGGTGTTACATGGGTATTTGCTTGATAATTATTAAACTGAACATTTATTAATGAACATTTTTTCAGTTCTCAAAAATACTTTTTAGTCGGGGAGGAAAAAAACGAACGGCTTTCTCTGCCACACTGCTATAGTTGTGTATGGGGCTTCCGAATAGAATTTGGGAAAAGAGAG
>NW_027823204.1:0-274 GCF_054177405.1 Leptonychotes weddellii | reverse complement strand
GTGCACATACCCTTTCGGATCCCTACTTTTGTATCTTTGGGGTAAATACCCAGTAGTGCAATTGCTGGATCATATGGTAGCTCTATTTTCAACTTTTTGAAGAACCTCCATACTGTTTTCCAGAGTAAGCCAGTGAAATTTAAAAGTAAATCGATCACATCCTTCTTCTGCTTTAAATTCCTCTGCCGTTTCCCACTGCAGTTGGTGTAAGATTCAGATGTTCTGATCGTGGTCTGTAGATGTCTCCATGATCTGGGCTCTGCTGGCCTCCATG
>NW_027823203.1:0-274 GCF_054177405.1 Leptonychotes weddellii | reverse complement strand
GGGACTCGATCCCAGGACCCTGAGATCATGACCTGAGCTGAAGGCAGACGCTTAATGGACTGAGCCACCCAGGCGCCCTGACAAAATTTCAAGTTCAAGGTCATAACAAAAGAAGGAGAAAATGCCTTGGCGATAGTGGGAGAAAAAGGAAGTTTTAAATGAATATGGAAAAATAAAGCAATATTTTAAAAACATAAAGAAAAGGGATGAGGGGACTTAGCTAGTACTTTACAATGATGGTGAGAAAAGGGTGAGATGCACTTGTGGCTTCCAG
>NW_027823202.1:0-274 GCF_054177405.1 Leptonychotes weddellii | reverse complement strand
GCGTCGGGGGGCGGCTGCTCGGTGCCCGAGGGCCCCTTTGCGGGCCACCTGGTGGACGTCAGCGGCGCGGGGACCCTGTCGCACAGCTACCAGTACGAGGTGTGTCTGACGGGAGGATCTGGGACCAATGAGTTCAAGTTCCTCAAGCCAATTTTTCCCAATGGCCTGGTTCAAGACACTGAGACTAAAGCAAAGCTCCAATTTTAAGGATAGTTTAGGTTTCATTTACAGAACAGTGAAAAAATAGGTGTTTGGCTATGGATGTTTTCTTCTG
>NW_027823201.1:0-274 GCF_054177405.1 Leptonychotes weddellii | reverse complement strand
TCTCGCATGCTCTCTCTCTCTCTCTCAAATAAAATCTTTAGTACATACATACATACCGAGGTAATAGATAAGTATTTTCTTTTTTTTTTTTTTAAAGATTTTATTTATTTATTTGAGACAGAGAGAATGAGAGAGAGAGAGCACATGAGAGGGGGGAGGGTCAGAGGGAGAAGCAGGCTCCCTGCCGAGCAGGGAGCCCGATGCGGGACTCGATCCAGGGACTCCAGGATCATGACCTGAGCCGAAAGCAGTCGCTTAACCAACTGAGCCACCC
>NW_027823200.1:0-274 GCF_054177405.1 Leptonychotes weddellii | reverse complement strand
CCACTCCCATGCACAGAGATGTTTACTGTCTTGTTTGTAAATATGAACAGACAATCAAGGACCAACAGAAATGTAAAAAAAAAAACAAAAAACAAAAAAACACCGCAAATGAAGGAGGCCAGCATAATCAAACAAGGTAGGGAAATGACCTGGAAGAAATAGAGATAATTCAGGGAACAGAAAACAATTTTTTTTTTAAATCTCTTACTGTTACTCTCAGAGAGAGTCAAGAGAACAAAGCATTCATAGAGCACCAGGAAGTTATGTTAAAATG
>NW_027823199.1:0-2540 GCF_054177405.1 Leptonychotes weddellii | reverse complement strand
TGGTGGGGGGTGGGAGAGATGGTGTGGCTGGGTGATAGACATTGGGGAGGGTATGTGCTTTGGTGAGTGCTGTGAATTGTGTAAGACTGATGAATCACAGACCTGTACCTCTGAAACAAATAATAAATTATATGTTAAAAAAAAAAAAAGAGAGAGAGAAGATAGTAAGAAGGGAAAAAATGAAGGGGGGAAATCAGATGGGGAGATGAGCCATGAGAGACTATGGACTCTGAGAAACAAACTGAGGGTTCTAGAGGGAAGGGGGTGGGGGATGGGTTAGCCTGGGGATGGGTATTAAAGAGGGCACATACTGAATGGAGCACTGCGTGTTATACACAAACAATGAATCATGGAACACTGCATCAAAAACTAATGATGTAATGTATGGTGATTAACATAACATAATAAAATAAAATTAAAAAAAATAGGGGCATCTGGGTGGCTCAGTCAGTTAAGCATCTGCCTTCGGCTCAGATCATGGTCCCAGAGTCCTGGGATCAAGCCCCGCATCGGGCTCCCTGCTCAGCAGGGATCCTACTTCTCCCTCTCCCACTCCCCCTGCTTGTGTTCCTGCTCTTGCTATCTCTCTCTCTGTCAAATAAATAAATAAAATCTTTAAAAAAAAAAAAAGTTAAAAATAGAACTACCCTACAACCCAACAATTGTACTACTAGGTATTTAACCAAAGAATAAAAAAATATTAATTCAAAGAGATACATGCACCCCAATGCTTATAGCAGCATTATCAACAATTGCCAAACTATAGAAAGAGCCCAAATGCCCATCAGCTGATGAATGAATAAAGGAGATGTGGCATGTATATAAACTAGAATATTACTCAGCCACAAAAAGAATGAAATCTTGCCATTTGCAACAACATAGATGGAGCTAGAGAGGATAATGCTAAGTGAAATAAGTCAGTCAGAGGACAAATACCATATGATTTCACTCATATGTGGAATTTAAGAAACAAAACAAATGAGCAAAGAGGAAAAAAAAAGAGAGAGGTAAACCAAGAAACAGACTCTTAACTATAGAGAACAAACTGATGGTTGCCAGAATGGAGGTGAGTGGGGGGCATGGGTGAAATAGGCGATGGGGATTAAGGAAGGCACTTGTGATGAGCACCGGGTGTTATATGGAAGTGCTGAATCACTGTACTGTACATCTGAAACTAATATTACATTGTATGTTAACTAACTAGAATATAAATAAAAACTTAAAAAAAATGCATGTCTATTTGTATGTGTGCTTAGGTGTTGGTGTGGGGGGAGGCAGAAATGAAAGGAAATAAACCCAAATATTAATGCTATTAACAAACTTTTATAAGACCATAAAGCATAATCTCTATCAAAAAGTTAGTTCATGAGAAAAGAATCAATAAATATAGCTATTCTTGCTGTGAAATCTAGGTAAAATTCCCAAGATGTGTATGAAAAAAAAATTAATAGGAAAGTTCAATGGAAAAAACAAATGTTTCAAGAATTAAATTAAAAAAGACTCATTTTAAACCATACTGGAAATAGTAAAATGTGATGATATTAAGAGATAAAGAAAAAGATGTTCGATGAATTGTACTTTATTTATTTTTAATTTTTTTTTAAAGATTTTATTTATTTTTGACAGAGAGAGAGAGTGTACAAGCAGGGAAAGAAGCAGGCAGAGGCAGAGGGAGAAGCACCGCTCCCCACCCAGCACCGAGCCCAATGTGGGGCTCGATCCCAGGACCCTGGGATCATGACCCCAGCCGAAGGCAGACGCTTAACCGACTGAGCCACCCAGGCGCCCCGAATTGTACTTTTACAGCAGAATGTCATTCACAAATTATTTTGGAACTGGATTTTTAATGAAAATCAAGGGAATTAAAGCTAGCCAATATAGTCAGTATTCTGACAGGTAGTTAAGATTATTCTCAGGAAACTGACAATATAGCTAAATTTAGGACTTTATGTAAGAATCTTATTTTTACAATTTACAATATCATCTGCTGTAACTGCATTCTTAAAAAAGAATCCCCACATTATATAATCAATAGATACAAGTTTTTTTTTTATTAGTTTTAGTGGTAGAATTTAGTGATTCATCAGTTGCATATAACAGCCAGTGCTCATTACATCAAGTTCCCTCCTTAATGCCCATCGCCCAGTTACCGCATTTCCCCACCCACCTCCCCTCCAGCAACCCTCAGTTTGCTTCCTAGAGTTCAGTGTCTCTTATGGCAAGAGAAACAATAGCAAAAATGAACTATTGGGACTTCATCAAGATAAAAAGCTTGCTCAATATCGCTCAGCATCAGGGAAATCCAAATCAAAACCTCAATGAGATACCACCTCACACCAGTCAGAATGGCTAAAATGAACAAGTCAGGAAACGACAGATGTTGGCAGGGATGCGGGGAAAGGGGAACCCTCCTACACTGTTGGTGGGAATGCAAGCTGGTGCAGCCACTCTGGAAAACTGTATGGAGGTTCCTCAAAAAGTTGAAAATAGAGCTACCATATGATCCAGCAATTGCACTACTGGGTATTTACCCCAAAGAT
>NW_027823198.1:0-274 GCF_054177405.1 Leptonychotes weddellii | reverse complement strand
GAGTATTTTATAGTTTTCTGAGTACAGATCCTTTGTCTCTTTGGTTAGATTTATTCCTAGGTATCTTATGGTTTTGGGTGCAATTGTAAATGGGATCGACTCCTTGATTTCTCTTTCTTCTGTCTTGTAATACTTTGTTTTTTTATTGTTAACTGAGCCAATAGATTATCGTTTGCTCCAAATAATAATAGTAACAATGTATTAGGTGATTATAGTACATGGATAAGTGAAATAAATGGCAGTGATGTAACAAAAGACAGGAGGAAGGAATTGG
>NW_027823197.1:0-274 GCF_054177405.1 Leptonychotes weddellii | reverse complement strand
TGGGCTGTCTCTGGCCCCTCACGAGTTTTATGTTTTTTGTGGGTTTTTTTTTAGGATTTTATTTATTTATTGGTCAGAGAGAGAGCACAAGCAGGGGGAGCGGCAGGTAGAGGGAGAAGCAGGCTCCCCTCGGAGCAGGGAGCCCGATGCGGGGCTCGATCGCAGGACCCTGGGATCATGACCTGAGCCGAAGGCAGACGCTTAACGACTGAGCCACCCAGGTGTCCCTAAGTTTTATGTTCTTAACCCTATGACCCATCAGGTGTCCTGTTGT
>NW_027823196.1:0-274 GCF_054177405.1 Leptonychotes weddellii | reverse complement strand
TAAGAAGCCATTTCAGCTTTCTTAGTACCTGGAGCAAAATTCAATTCTTTAAAAAAAAAATAGTCTTTATAGATAAGTTGATTAAAAACTCTTATTAGTAGATTCTGTGTGGTTTTATTTATATAAAGACAAAAGTAAACTATGATATTGAAGGTAAGAAAAATTTTAATCTTTGATGAATAGGGTGGAGATAGTGATGTAGAAGCCTGAGAGTAGCTTTTGGTATGCTGGAAATAGAATTTTGATCTGTGTGGTCGATTATAAAAGTATGTTC
>NW_027823195.1:0-274 GCF_054177405.1 Leptonychotes weddellii | reverse complement strand
GATTCCTGCCCCGTGCAGTGTCACACCGTGGGGAGGGGCAGGCTCCTCACAGACCCCTCACAGCCTCGAGCCACGTGTGGCCTCTGGCTCAGTGGCCTCTGGCTCATCCTCTTCACTGTGGCTCCTCCCACTGAGGAGCTGAATTTTTACTTGCATGTCATTGTAATCAACTTACAGTTTAATACTCAATTTGTTTTTGGCCAACTTCTAAGTATATTCGAGACACCCGGATAGCGAATCTATTTTCTCCATGATGAGCTTTCTGGGGACAGTG
>NW_027823194.1:0-274 GCF_054177405.1 Leptonychotes weddellii | reverse complement strand
TGTCTTGATGATTACAGCTTTGTAACAGAGCTTGAAGTCCAGATTTGTGATGCAACAGGCTTTGCTTTTCTTTTTCAACCTTCCTCTGGCTATTCAAGGTATTTTCTGGTTCCATACAAATTTTAGGATTATTTGTTCTATTTCTTTGAAAAAAGGGGATGGCATTTTGATGGGGATTGCATTGAATGTGTAGATTGCTGTGGGTAGCATTGACATCTTCACAATATTTGTTCTTCCAATCCATGAGCATGGAACATTTTTCCATTTCTTTGTG
>NW_027823193.1:0-274 GCF_054177405.1 Leptonychotes weddellii | reverse complement strand
TGGGGGGCGCCTGGGTGGCTCAGTCGTTAAGCGTCTGCCTTTGGCTCAGGTCATGATCCCAGGTTCCTGGGATCGAGCCCTGCATCAGGCTCCCTGCTCAGTGGGGAGCCTGCTTCTCCCTCTCCCACTCCCCCTGCTTGTGTTCCCTCTCTCACTGTGTCTCTCTCTGTCAAATAAATAAATAAAATCTTTAAAAAAAAAATAAAATAAATCTGGAATTTGATTACTTCTCTTTACCTCTGCTGCTATAGCATAAGCCAATTCCCCATAGTCT
>NW_027823192.1:0-274 GCF_054177405.1 Leptonychotes weddellii | reverse complement strand
TGAGGTCCCACTGCATGTAAGGAGCTGTGCTAGGCACTGAAAACAAAAAAAGAGTCAAATGCTGCCTTGTAGGAGTTTTTTTTTTTTTTTTTTATTGAACCATCATGTTTTATTTTCTCATTAACCTGAAAGAATTAATTCAATATAACTGGACATTTCATGACAGTAGAGTCATAAACACAAACCTGTATCTGGGGCTAACAATGTCTGACTGTTCATGAATGTAAAGGGATCCAGAATCTGTACATTGTTTTTCAAAATCCTTGCAATAAAT
>NW_027823191.1:0-274 GCF_054177405.1 Leptonychotes weddellii | reverse complement strand
GCCTTCGGCTCAGGTCATGGTCCCAGGGTCCTGGGATCGAGCCCCGCGTCGGGCTCCCTACTCGGCGGGAGGCTTCTTCTCCCTCTCCCACTCCCCCTGCTTGTGTTCCCTCTCTCGCTATGTCTCTGTCAAATAAATAAATAAAATCTAAAAAAAAAAAACAAAAGAAAATACAGTCTGCTCATAGTCTGAGCCCTGGCTGCCCCTCTCATTTTCTACCTCCCGTGCATGAAAATTATTCCAGTCATTCAGTCTGTCCTAGAACGTTTCCAGT
>NW_027823190.1:0-274 GCF_054177405.1 Leptonychotes weddellii | reverse complement strand
ATTTTTTTATTTTTTATTTTTATTTTTATTTTTAAGATTTTATTTATTTATTTGAGAGAGAGAATGAGAGACAGAGAGCATGAGAGGGGGGAGGGTCGGGAGGGTCAGAGGGAGAAGCAGACTCCCTGCCGAGCAGGGACCCCGATGCGGGACTCGATCCCGGGACTCCAGGATCATGACCTGAGCCGAAGGCAGTCGCTTAACCAACTGAACCACCCAGGCGCCCTTAATTGATTTTTTTAAAAAAGATTTTAAAAAAGATTTTTCTTTTTTT
>NW_027823189.1:0-274 GCF_054177405.1 Leptonychotes weddellii | reverse complement strand
GAGGGAGGCAGGAAGAAGACCTGACCACTTTACCGGGGAGCCAGCCTCCTTCTCTGTATCTCCTCGAGGCCTGGCTCAATGTGCGTTGTGACATTTGTGTATGTGCGACGTGTGTGCTTGTGTGATGTATTTGTGCACGTGTAGGATGTATGTGTGGTGTATGAGTGTAGAGTGTATGGTGTATGTGTGTGTGTGTGTGGTGTGATGTGTGCACATGTGTGGTGGTGTGTATGTGAGTGAGTGTAACATGCGTGGCATGTACATGTGTGATATG
>NW_027823188.1:0-2540 GCF_054177405.1 Leptonychotes weddellii | reverse complement strand
AAGAAGAATTAATACCCATTCTTCTGAAACTGATCAAAAAAGAAAAAAGAAAGAAAGATCGAAAAAAAGAAAGAAAGAAAGAAAGAAAGAAAAGAAAGAAAAGAAAGGAAAGGAAAGGAAACTTCTAAACTCATTTTATGAGGCTGGCATTACCTTGGTCCCAAAACCAGACAAAGACCCTATCAAAAAGGAGAACTACAGAGCAATATCCCTGATGAACATGGATGCAAAAATTCTCACCAAATACTAGCCAGTAGGATCAAACAGTACATTAAAAAGATTATTCACCATAACCAAGAGGGATTTATTCCTGGGCCGCAAGGTTGGTTCAACATCCGCAAATCAATCAACGTGATACTCTACATTAATGAAAGAAGAAGAACCATATGATCCTCTCAATAGATGCAGAAAAAGCATTTGACAAAGTACAGCAGCCTTTCTTGATTAAAACTCTTCACAATGTAGGGATAGAGGGTACATACCTCAATATTATAAAAACTATCTATGAAAAACCCACAGTGAATATCGTGCTCAGTGGGGAAAAACTGGGAGCTTTTCCCTTAAGGTCAGGAACACGGCAGGGATGTCCACTCTCACCACTGCTATTCAACATAGTACTAGAAGTCCTAGCCTCAGCAATCAGACCACAAAAAGAAATAAAAGGCATCCAAATCGCAAACAAGTAGTCAAACTCTCACTCTTTGCAGATGATATGATACTGTATGTGGAAAACCCAAAAGACTCCACCCCAAAATTGCTAGAACTCATACAGGAATTCAGTAAAGTGGCAGGATATAAAATCAATGCACAGAAATCAGTGGCATTCCTATACCCCAACAACAAGGCAGAAGAAAGAGAAATTAAGGAGTTGATCCTATTTACAATGGCACCCAAAACCATAAGATACCTAGGAATAAATCTAACCAAAGAGGTAAAGAACCTGTACTCAGAAAACTATAGAATACTCATGAAAGAAATTGAGGAAGACACAAAGAAATGGAAAAACGTTCCATGCTCTTGGATTGGAAGAACAAATATTGTGAAGATGTCAATGCTACCTAGAGCAATGTACACATTCAATGAAATCCCCATCAAAATACCATCCACTTTTTTCAAAGAAATGGAACAAATCATCCTAAAATTTGTATGGAACCAGAAAAGACCCCGCATAGCCAGAGGAATGTTGAAAAAGAAAAGCAAAGCCGGCGGCATCACAATTCCGGACTTCCAGCTCTATTACAAAGCTGTCATCATCAATTCAGTATGGTACTGGCACAAAACCAGACACATAGATCAATGGAACAGAATAAAGAGCCCAGAAATGGACCCTCAACTCTTGGTCAACCAATCTTTGACAAAGCAAGAAAGAACGTCCAGTGGAAAAAAGTCTCTTCAACAAATGGTGCTGGGAAAATTGGACAGCCACATACAGAAGAATGAAACTGGACCATTTCCTTACACACACACAAAAATAGACTCAAAATGGATGACAGACCTAAGTGTGAGACAGGAATCCATCAAAACCCTAGAGGAGAACACAGGCAGCAACCTCTTTGACCTCGGCCGCAGCAACTTCTTCCTAGAAACATCGCCAAAGGCAAGGGAAGCAAGGGCAAAAATGAACTATTGGGACTTCATCAAGATAAAAAGCTTTTGCAAAGCAAAGGAAACAGTCAACAAAACCAAAAGACAACCGACAGAATGGGAGAAGATATTTGCAAATGACATATCAGATAAAGGGCTAGTATCCAAAATATATAAAGAACTTACCAAACCCAACACCCAAAGAACAAATAATCTAATCAAGAAATGGGTAAAGGACATGAACAGACATTTCTGCAAAGAAGACATCCAAATTGCCAACAGACACATGAAAAAGTGTTCAACATCGCTCGGCATCAGGGAAATCCAAATTAAAACCTCAATGAGATACCACCTCACACCAGTCAGAATGGCTAAAATTAACAAGTCTGGAAATGACAGATGTTGGCGAGGATGCAGAGAAAGGGGAACCCTCCTCCACTGTTGGTGGGAATGCAAGCTGGTGGAGTCACTCTGGAAAACAGTGTGGTGGTTCCTCAAAAAGTTGCAAATAGAGCTACCCTACGACCCAGAAATTGCACTACTTGGTATTTACCCCAAGGATACAAATGTAGTGATCTGAAGGGGCACATGCATCCCAATGTTTATAGCGGCAATATCCACAATAGCCAAACTATGGAAAGAGCCTAGATGTCCATCAAGAGACGAATGGATAAAGAAGATGTGGTGTATATATACAATGGAATATTACTCAGCCATCAAATAAAATGAAATCTTGCCATTTGCAACGATGTGGATGGAACTAGCGGGTATTACGTTAAACGAAATAAGTCAATTAGAGAAAGATAAGTATCATATGATCTCACTGATATGAGGAATTTGAGAAACAAGACAGAGGATCATAGGGGAAGGGAGGGAAAAGAGAAACAAGACAAAACCAGAGAGGGAGACAAACCATAAGAGACTCTTAATCTCAGGAAACAAACTGAGGGTTGCTG
>NW_027823187.1:0-274 GCF_054177405.1 Leptonychotes weddellii | reverse complement strand
GCTCAATCGGTTAAGCGTCTGCCTTCGGCTCAGGTCATGATCCCGGGGTCCTGGGGTCAAGCCCCGCATCGCATCGGGCTCCCTGCTCAGCGCGGAGCCTGCTTCTCCCTCTCCCTCTGCCTCCCTCTCTCTCTCTCTGTCTCTCATGGATAAATAAAGAAAATCTTTTTAAAAAATAAATAAAAATTTTAAAGAAAGAGAATTTCAGCAAAACCAATGGGAGTCCTCGGGAGTGCCCTGTCTCCCAGCGACAGCCTACCTCGCTGTCTTTCAG
>NW_027823186.1:0-274 GCF_054177405.1 Leptonychotes weddellii | reverse complement strand
TGGTGATCCACCATCCATTGTTTTCGTATAACACCCAGTGCTCCATGCAGTATGCACCCTCCTTAATACCCATCACCGGGCTAACCCCTCCCCCCTCCCCCCTCCTCTCTAAAACCCTGTTTGTCTCTCAGGGTCCATAGTCTCTCATGGTTCATCTCTCCCTCTAATTCCCCTCCCCCCACATTTTTCCCTTCCTTCTCCTAATGTCCTCCATGCTATTCCTTATGTTCCACAAATAAGTGAAACCATATGATAGTTGACTTTCTCTGCTTGA
>NW_027823185.1:0-274 GCF_054177405.1 Leptonychotes weddellii | reverse complement strand
GGCACCTAAGAGCATGTGCGTTTGCACACTAATGAAATAGCTGGTAGAAGCAGAGGGTTAGTGGAATTCCTTGATAACCGTGGGTCAGAGGAGCCCCGGACAACCAAGGAGGACAGCCAATGACCCTGACAAGAAGGGCACTGAGGACAGGACCCCACTTCCCAACCACACCCACTTGGACAGTTTTGGGTGCTAGTTTAAAGAGTGATGCAACCCAGGGGAGGCTGGAGGGGGCTCAGTCGGTTAAGCGTCTGCCTTCGGCTCAGGTCATGAT
>NW_027823184.1:0-274 GCF_054177405.1 Leptonychotes weddellii | reverse complement strand
CCCTTCCTCTATGATCCTCTGTCTTGTTTCTCAAATTCCTCTTATCAGTGAGATCATATGATACTTTTCTTTCTTTGATTGACTTATTTCGCTTAGCATAATACCCTCTAGTTCCATCCACATCGTTGCAAATGGCAAGATTTCATTTTTTGATGGCTGTATAATATTCCAGTGTGTGTGTGTGTGTGTGTGTGTGTGTGTGTGTATGTGTGTATGCCACATCTTCTTTGTCCATTCATTTGTCGATGGGCATCTAGGCTCTTTCCATAGTTTG
>NW_027823183.1:0-274 GCF_054177405.1 Leptonychotes weddellii | reverse complement strand
ATCCTGCCTGCCTTGGAAGTATTTTTACTCAAACTCTTAAAATTTTTTACATGCCTCAGTTTATCTTTTAATACGAGGGACTTTTAAAGAAAAATAGTCAATGCATTTTAATCCTTTTTTTTTTTTTTTTAGTGTTCAAATTGTCAAATATTTAGCCATTCAGTGTCCCTTGAAGCTGGCTCCCTGTCTTGACACGTCACTGTTAGTCTTTGAGAATGTCTTTGCTTTAGGCACAACAAGATGTTCTAGGCTAATGTTGTATTTTCCCTCCTTT
>NW_027823182.1:0-274 GCF_054177405.1 Leptonychotes weddellii | reverse complement strand
AGGCCTGGAGATATTTTTAAATATCACATCATTACATTATTGGATCTAGTGCTTTTACTTTCTTAACAGAGTTACATTAATGTGGTTTTATTGTTTTGTAGAAAGGATTCATTTTTGGAAAGTGGCCTAGTTAAATAGTTTACTGTTGGTAATTTGATTTTCTAAACCAAAAATTTTGTGATTTTTTTTTTTTTTTTTTACTAGCTAAGCAACCAGATCAGGAATTGGAATATAAGAATCTAATAGGAACTAACACTCGTGGTTGCTTAAACTT
>NW_027823181.1:0-274 GCF_054177405.1 Leptonychotes weddellii | reverse complement strand
TATGCACAAACAATGAATCATGGAACACTTCATCTAAAACTAATGATGTAATGTATGGGGATTAGCATAAGAATAAAATAAATAAATAAATAAATAAATAAATAAATAAGAAAGATACTGCGGAATATCTGGTTTGGCAGATAGGAGAAAGATAGAAATTGGTTTTTACTTTTCTACTGTAAGAAAATACCTAAAATATGGGACATCCTATTATAAGCAGTGTAATAGATAGCAATTATAACTTACTCCCTAAAATAATATGTCCTTCACAAAG
>NW_027823180.1:0-274 GCF_054177405.1 Leptonychotes weddellii | reverse complement strand
TATGATCTCACTGATTTGAGGAATTCTTAATCTCAGGAAACAAACTGAGGGTTGCTGGAATGGTGGGGGTGGGAGGGATGGGGTGGTGGTGTGATAGACATTGGGGAGGGTATTATCTCATTTAATCCACAAAGCATTGCTTTGCTACAACTATTATTATTTAGGTATTCATATTATATACATTTTAGAGGAAATTGGGGGTAGCAAAGTTAAGTAATCTGTCCGGGATTGCATGGCTAATGTTGCTTAGGTCTCTGGCTGGATTCAAAAGCTG
>NW_027823179.1:0-274 GCF_054177405.1 Leptonychotes weddellii | reverse complement strand
GGGCTCGATCCCAGGACCCTGGGATCATGACCTGAGCTGAAGGCAGATGCTTAACTGACTGAACCACCCAGGTGCCCTGTAACAAATTATTTTAATCCAATCCTTTAAATTATTAATAGATAAAACAGATAAAAATAATGAATATATAAAAGATTTGATCAATATAGTTTACAAGCTTTATTTATTTATTTATTTATTTATTTTTTAAAGCTTTTACTTAAATTCCAGTTAGTTAACATACAGTGTAATATTAGTTCCAGATGTACAATATAGT
>NW_027823178.1:0-274 GCF_054177405.1 Leptonychotes weddellii | reverse complement strand
TTCCTGCTGAGCCTGAGGACCCCATGGGCTTTAGAAGGGAGGACGGTGGTGGGCGGGTCTTCTAGCTGTCGGCGGGGGGCACAGAATCCGACCCCGCTGACGGAGAGCGTGGGAGACCTGCTGGGCCCCCAAAGCTACAGCTGTTACCACACAGGGTGGGGAAATCCAGCAGCAGACAGCAAACGCCAAATTCGGGAGGTGGTGATGGCGGACGCCACCGTCTGGCTGCCATGCTGCGCGTGCAAAAGCGTCACCTTAACACATCGTATTGCTG
>NW_027823177.1:0-2540 GCF_054177405.1 Leptonychotes weddellii | reverse complement strand
AGGCTAACCCATCCTCCCACCCCCTCCTCCCCTTTAGGGATGGGGTGGCTGGGTGATAGACATTGGGGAGGGTATGTGCTATGGTGAGCGTTGTGAATTGTGCAAGACTGTTGAATCACAGATCTGTACCTCTGAAACAAATAATACATTATATGTTAAAAAAAAAAAAAGACGATAGCTTGAGGGGCAGAATGAAGGGGGGGATATCAGAGGGGGAGATGAACCATGAGAGACGATGGACTCTGAAAGATCTTTTCAAAATAAAATTATATCCAAATTTTTCTATTTTTCTCCAATCTATCCTTTAAATATTGTAAGGTAACAAAGCCCATACCTATGACTATGTCAGGAGTACCTCTGTGATTACAAAAGCTACTTCTCAGTGGTAAAAGAGGTTAGCTACCCCTAATGTATAATATAATACATTTGTTTTAAGTATCTATATAATCAAAACACCTTCATTATATATATATATATATATATATGAAAACTAGCAAATAAGAACACTCATAGAAGAAAACTAAGCTAAATATGAGAATGATCAGTTGATGAGTTAGAAAAAATCTAAATTCAACCTTAACAAGCCTATCCATGACTCTTCTCAGGTCCCAAAGGTAATATCTATAAATTAATTCTGCCAAGATTCTAGCACTTGATAAGAAGCATACAGCTTTATCTCAGGAGGAAATAGACATAGGAACATGGATTTTAAAAAAGAATCATTCAAGGACACCTGGGAGGCTCAGTTGGTTAAGCTTCGGCTTTAGGCTCAGGTCATGATCCCAGAGTCGTCTGATGGAGTCCCAGTGGGGACTTGCTCAGTGAGGATGCTGCTTCTCCCTTGCTCATTGGGAAGCCTGCTTCTCCCTCTGCTTGTGTTCTCTCTCTCTCTGACAAATAAATAAAATCTTAAAAAAAAAAAATCATTCAAAGGACTGAGCACAGCTTAAATCTGAATAACAGCATTTTATTCATATTTTTAGAATAGAAAAAAAAAAGTTTTAAGAAGAAGAAACCTCAAAAATTATCCTGCTTTTTCTTCTAACAGTAGACCTGGCATGTCACAAATAAGTATTTTTAGAAGATGAAACTGGCCTAATTTCTCATTTTTTTAAAAGATTTTATTTATTCATTTGAGACACAGAGAGAGAGAGAGAGAGCATGAGCAGGGGGAGAGGCAGTGGGAGAGGGAGAAGCAGGCTCCCCACTGAGCCAGGAGCCCAAAGTGGGGCTCGATGTGGGGCTCGATCCCAGGACGCTGGGATCACGACCTGAGCCAAAGGCAGACGCCTAACCATCTAAGCCACCCAGGTGCCCCCTAATTTCTCATTTAAAAAAAAAGGGAAGGAAATTTACCAGAGAAATCTTATCATATACTTAACCTTTTCATAGTTAATATAATATGCCTTCATATATTATGAAATCATATTTATGATTTTATTTAGACAAAGAAATATGCATCTATCTTTCTCTTTTTTCTCATAGAGGTAAATGACTTATACATCACCTTTATTAATTAAATTCAGTTTAATTCCTGCTCAACCAACATATTTTTAGAGTTCCCTTCAATTTTTTGTGCCCTGCCTGGGTGGTACGTGAAAGGTTCCCAGAGCAGTGATCTCCTCACTTTACTGTTTAAAAATTAAGTTACTTTTGAATATATCTTTAGTTATTTATAAATTATATGCCTATATTATATTAATATATGACATACATAATAGAGCTAGATAATAATGAAAAGAATAATGGGATGAGACAAAAATAAATATGATAAAGTTCTATTATTTTCTTCTCATACCAACATTGAAAAGCCCCGTTGGGTGCACATATTTGACAGTAAATAGGTCATGACTATTCATGTATTTAAGGATGCCTTAAATCATCTTTTCTTGGTTCTTTTTCCATAATTGATGATGCCACCCTATTCAGAAATTAAATTTCAAAATATAGACATCATCATTACTCTCCTTCAAATCTGACCAATTTTCTACATATCTTCTTATGTTGCCCAGGCCCAAAACTAGTAATAATCTTTTAAATAATATCCTGTCAGTGGTCAGAGTAACCTAAAAAAATTAAAATAGACTTTAATTTTATTTTACAAATCAATGTTTAACAGATATAGATAACTGAGTTATTTGTACCACATAATATTTTAACAAATCACATCTATTTATTTACATTTAACAAATAATCACATCTATTAAGGAAATAATTTTAATATTCTTTTTATATTCACATTGAACTGTGTATAGACTTTCATTTTTTGAAAATTGGGATAAACATCTTTTTAGTGGTTAAATGTGAATTGCATCTCTAATTCTTAAAAAGGAATATAAAGGTAAATTAAAAGCAGAGTGAAAAATAGTCTCAAATATATTTTCCCCATGCATTCACTGTATCTTTTTTTTTTTTAATTTTATTATGTTATGTTAGTCACCATACAATACATCATTGGTTTTTGATGTGGTGATCCACGATCCATTGTTTTCGTGTAACACCCAGTGCTCCATGCAGTACGTGCCCTCCTTAATACCCAT
>NW_027823176.1:0-13510 GCF_054177405.1 Leptonychotes weddellii | reverse complement strand
TTAGCCATTCTTACTGGTGTGAGGTGGTATCTCATTGAGGTTTTGATTTGTATTTCCCTGATGCCGAGTGATGCTGAACATTTTTCACATGTCTGTTGGCCATTTGGATGTCTTCTTTGCAGAAATGTCTGTTCATGTCTTCTGCCCATTTCTTGATTGGGTCATTTGTTCTTTGGGTGTTGAGTTTGGTAAGTTCTTTATAGATTTTGGATACTAGCCCTTTATCTGATATGTCATTTGCAAATATCTTCTCCCATTCTGTCAGCTGTCTTTTGGTTTTGTTGACTGTTTCCTTTGCTTCTTCACATGAATCTTAAGGCTACCATGATTCATCCAAATGATATTTATTCCAGGTAAATAACTTAAAGAAGAATGGAAATTGCTGTCCCTAGAAATTTTTTTTTTTAAAGATTTTATTTATTTATTTGACAAAGAGAGAGTTAGTGAGAGCAGAAACAAGCAGGGGGAGTGGGAGAGGGAGAAGCAGGCTTCCTGCTGAGCAGAGAGCCTGATGTGGGGCTCGATCCCAGGACCCTGGGATCATGACCTGAGCCGAAGGCAGACGCTTAACCGACTGAGCCACCCAAGTGCCCCCCTAGAAATTCTGACATGAGAATTAGCCAACCTATCAAAAAGAAGGTTAGGCTTATAGCATCCTTGACTCGGGTAAATCCCTGGACAATGAATATGCAAGTGAGAAGATGGAGGGAAGAAGAGTGTATGAGATGAGTAAGAAACAGAGTGACGAGAAGGAACCTAAGGGTCAAAATGTCAGGGCAGCAGTTGTATATCCTGACTATATCAATGTTAACATCCTGGTTATGATACTGTACAATAGTTTTGCAAGACAATGTTACCACTGGGGGAGACTTAGTATAGGGTATCTCTCTGTATTAATTCTTATAACTGCGTGTGACTCTACAATTATCTCAAGATAAAAAGTCCATTTATTTTTTTAAGATTTTATTTATTTATTTGTCAGAGAGAGAGAAAGAAAGGGAGAGAGAGAGCAGCAGGCAGAGGGAGAAGCAGGCTCCCCACTAAGCAAGGAGCCCGATGTGGGACTCGATCCCAGGACCCCAAGATCATGACCCAAGCCAAACACAGATGCTTAATCAACTGAGCCACCCAGGTGTCCCTCAAAATAAAAAGTTTAATTAAAAAATAAAATAAGGGCAAGCACAGTAGAGAGAAGAGATGAAGGACAATGAAAAGCCTTGGTAAACTGTAGAGGTGAAAGGCAACACCAAGATGATGAAACTGGAGCAAACTGCGCATAGCCTGAGGCGCCCAACCTTCAAAGATGTGGATTTGTGGAGTAAGGTGCAGAAAGTTGACCCAATGTAATAGAAGATGGAAAAAGGATCCGTTTGATCTGCCTGAAAAAGAGCAAACTGAAGGATGATACACAAGACCATTTATGGATATAATGCAGGTCACTACAATAGCAAAGGATGGGGGGGTATGGCAAAGGCTCTCAGGCCCCGTCACAAAGAACAAAAGTATGTCTTCAACTTATAAGCAAGGCATCTGTGATTAACAAGCAGTTTAGTGCCAGACCACCCAAGTTATAAAACAAGTTGATGAATCGTCCTTATTAATACCAGTTTAGAGAGCTACCAAAGGGAACTCATATTCAGATCATCTGAATTCTCTCAAACACAACAGGACAAGTGGCTAAAACTCATAAAACCTCAAGGTGTCCTTTAATTCTCTTTGTTAAAGAACTCAATGAATAATTCAAAAAGGCATTCTGGTGAAGAGGCCTCTTGATGAAAAAGCACATGATGTTTATACTCAGAAAATGCCACGGCTATCCCTAGTCCCCAGAACACCGAACAATAAATCAAGGAGCTCCAGTTTTTTCAGAAGGGCTTCAGTGTACCCAGCTGTGTAGCCATTACTGATAACAGAGGTTAGCTGTGTCTGATCTAACCTAACTGACCATCTATTCTTACCCCTATCTACACATACATCCATTATACAAAACGAGGATCACTCTATTGTACTTATTTGATTACACATCCATCTCCCATCACTTGACTACAAGCAACTTCAGTTAAGGAATATTTTTTTGTGTTCTTAACCTAAGATCCCACTGCCCAGGATGGCAGGATGGGTGTGTGGGCATCTCTGGAACTCTGTGCTCACCACCCTCCTTCTGTGTGCTTCTCCTCACCCCACTTCAACCATATTATTATTTTTTTACACATAATTATTGATGGAGCCACCATGTCTTTACATGATCATGCCCTCCTACTCTAGCTGACTGACCCAGGATGGGCATCTGATACAAGCTATAGCACTGTGTCCCTTTTCTAAACTTTTGGACTAGGGATTCTTTGACATATGGACCAAAAGGATAAAGTGGCTGGTGACAGAAAAAGTGATAAGGGTGAAATCAGAAATGCACAGAAGAAAAAACCAGAATCATGGTGGCATTCAAGTTATTGCTTCCAGCTGTTCCTGAAGCCCAACTGCACCTAAGGAGAGATGGCCCTTCCAAGAGGTATCCCTAATTTCAGATGGGAATCTGTCAATTGCAACCCACAGTATTAACTAACACAGACTGAATGAGTGAGTGAGTGAGTGAGTACACACATTGGCAATCATTTCCCCCAGGGCAGGTGATGTCATTTATTACAAAAAGCTTTGCTCCCTTACTATACTGGCAGAAATCCTACCTCAGAGTAAAGACAGATGTGTAATTAGGATATAGGTGGGATTTAGAAATGAAAACATAACTAAGAAGTAGGTGAAGAGTGGCTATAACCTGGAAATTACCGAGAGCCTTGTCTTTTATACTTAGGCTAACTCAAATATCTATCTATGCTACCCTCAAACAAAACTTACTTTCTGAATGTGAGGAATATGGATGTTATTTTTCTTTTTGACTGGCTCTTGATTATAAGACACTGTGTGTTTAAAAATATCTTATATATATTTCTTATGCAATATAATATCCAGACACTTAAATATTGTAGTAAGACAGACTAGGTAAATAAACAATGCTTGGAATGGAAATTTGGCACTCCTGGGAAAGGAAACCAAGAGCCATTGCTTGCCTGCTATGAACCAGGCATTGTGATTGAGATGTCACAAAATTTATCTCATTTATAGTTGAGGAAACAGGCTCAGAGAGGTAAAACAACTTGCCTAGCATGAGGCAGGAAGTGCAGGAGAAGTGGGATTTAAACCAGAGCTGCCTGCCTCTAAAACTCTTAATAAAGGGACACTTGGGTGGCTCTGTCGGTTAAGTGTCTGCCTTCGGCTCAGGTCATGATCCCAGGGTCCTGGGATCGAGTCCCGTATCGGACTCCTTGATCAGCAGGGAGCCTGCTTCTCCCTCTGCCTTCTGCTTCCCCTGCTTATGCACACTCTCTCTCTCTCTGATAAATAAGTAAATAAAATCTTAAAAAATTAAAAAAAATAAAATAAAACTCTTAATAAAGACTTGAGGTGTGAGTCTGATCATAACAAAACCATCTTTGTGTGCCTCAGTATCCGAAATGCATGAAGGCCTAAGGAAGTAGAGAGGATGAAGAAGGGGAGGGTTAAAATCATTACTCACATGATCAGATTACTGGAAAAACTTAGGACTCAAAATTACTATCCAAAAATCAAATGTACTTGTAGGTACAGTTCACTATTTTTTGAATGAAGATTGTTGTTGAAGATTAGAACACCTGACAATTGTGTATCTGTTAGATACTGTTTGTTAGAGAAATCAAATCTAGAGAGCCAAAAGCACACTGGCTCATAAGTTATTTTCTACAAAATGGATCATTTTTCTCTAAGATTCAAGCACATTTCTCCAGAAAAATATTCCTTCCCAGGCTCATTTCTGCCAGAATTTTTTTTCTCTTCATTCCAATTCTATCAACCAGAATGAGGAAAATGGTAACCTGGGTGGCCACTACAAGTGTTCGCTCCAAAATTCCCAGTGGAATGTCTGCTAAGATACTGCGCTTGCTTCATGCCACCACTTCCTGGCACAGAAGGAAATCAATGCAGAAGCCTAAGAATAAGGAGCATATGCAAAGGTAAAGTAGCCCTCCCAAGGTCATAAACTAGTGAGAACAATGTCATTCAAACCCAGATCAGTCTGACTCCAAATCTACTGCCCTTCTCACTGCAGCATTGTTAAGTTTCCAAGCCTTGGTTTTGATCAACAAGATCTGCAGACTAGGTTCCTGCTCCTAGGGTCTGAAAGCACACTGAGAAAGCACTGAAGCATGCAACAATTAAAGAACACCCTTGGTACAAATGAATAAAGGCAGAAGATCACTAAATACTGAAATAGAGTTTATGGTGATCATCTGGAGGGGTTCGGTGCATTGTCTGAGCTCAATGGGCTGTTCCCACTACTCCACGACAAGAAAGCATAAATCCGGGCTGGAGGGAGAAGGCTCACTGAGGGTGGTAGGGCTAGGTCTTGAAGAAATCAAAATGACTGAAGGATATTCTCTGGCTGGGGTTTAAAAGGAGAAGCGGCTGGAGATCATTTAAGGCTTTGAATTCTAGTATGAATTCTGAACGTGACACAACAAGTACAGGGGAGTTATCACAGGCTCACGGATGGGGGAAGACACGATAAAAACTGCATTTGAAGATTAGTCTGCCAGTAGAATACAGGAGGGACTAAAAGCAAATGGTTCTCTGTTGGTAGGCAGAGAAGGGAAAAGGACTAAGTTATGAACTACCTAGCATATAAACATGTCTGGTAAAAAGGGAGAGCTGTGTTCTATCCATGCCCTACCAAGCTACTAAATTTTCCACCCAAACAAGTCTTAGCATGGACATCATCTGTGTCAACACACAAACTTTGCTGGTGAACTCCCAAAATATGTTGCACAAAGCTCAGTTAGGCAAGTTTTTAAGGGCATCAATTATCCCTCTTAGTAATTTCCACCTGCCAGAAATTGCAGGCTATGCCATTTAATGTTGAGACTAAGGCAATGGGCTAGTAGGCCCTTCCCACTTCCTATCAGCAAAGGAGAAAAGAAATAACTTGTTTTTAGCAACTACTTTCTCTATTGCCACCATGAGTCTGGGCTAATTTGGTATGAAGTGTCACACTACCAAGTCCTTGGCTGATACCTTAAATACCTGGAGGCACCCACAGCTCCTGATAATTTTCTGGCTGATCACTTTTGCCTCTTAAATACACTTCAAATCCATATCTTTCCTTCATATATTTTCCTCCAGACCCAGTGGCTTACTGCTGGTTCCTTAAACATTAAGTTCTTACTTACCTCAGAACCTCTGCATATCCTACTCTCTCTGCCTCAAATATTCTTCCCCTTCTTATCTATATGGCTAGTAACTTCTCATCCTTTGACTTCTCTTCAAATTCTAGATCTTCAAATTCACATCTCCCCAATTTTCTCCCCATTGTATCTATTCCATTCAATCCATCCTGCCAACATCAAAAGTTGTACTTTTATGTTTATTTACTTTTATATTTACTTATTTATTATGTATAGTCCCTGCCCCTATTAGACTATAAGCTCCTTGAGGATAGGAGCCGTGTCTGCCATTGACCTCAGTTTACATATCAGATACTTTACTAGGTAGTTGGCATGAGTGGTGACATAGACTGTAGACCTTAGATTTAATCTAACATGCTCATTTTACAGATGAGGAAACTGCGACCAGAGAGGTGCAGTGACTTGTCCACATTTGCACAGCTAGCTGGAAGAATGTTAGAAATAGACAAAATTAAAAATGGAAATCGTTAAGTGCTGAAAAGGATGTTGGGGGTGTGAGGTCATAGCAGATCAAGTTAGACTTCTAAATAAGGAAGGGGACTCTGACCTGGCTATTGAGAGACAGAGCAGGTTGAAAAACACAGAGGAAGAGCAAGATGCTCAGTAGTGCTACTAATGAAGACAACACAAATAACCCACCATCAGAAAAATGAGTATGCTGTATTAGTTTTGCAGGAGTAGGTCACTTTCATGTTGATCTTTTCTTACTGCCTCATCCTATGGTCTTAAAAAACCAAAGGGTGAATGCATAAGATTACGGGCATAGCCTCTGGCAGTAAATATAACAAAGTGAACCCAAGAGAACTGTACTGAAATGGAAACCATGACCTAGGCTTCATTAGCAACAAGCTCTAGCCCAGTGAGCCATGGACCACTAAACAGACATCATTTATGAGTTGAAACACACTGGGATACAAACAGCTCATTATGGCTCTCTCAAGGTACCACAAACAAACCATCAATCTGACTTGGAGTTACAAGTAACTGGGAAGTGAGAGGAGGGGAAAAAAAAGAAAAGAAAAGAAATGATCACTGAGCCTTAGCACTTTAGGATAAAGCCCTTACCCTTCCTAGTCATCTCTCAACTGTGAAGTGTGTGGGAAAAACTTTTATCACATCAATGGCCCTGTTAAGGGTCAACTCTCATTGCAACAACAATCAGCACATAAGGAACATATAAAAAATGAGCCTGGCTGGCCCTTGCCCTGACCCTGCTACCTCCTCTTCTATGGTTAAATCAAGAGAATTGAGGCTCCAATATCTCCTTCCAGCCAGCAATCACCCAAGCTCCTGAGTGTGGAGTTCCATCTTTCCATATTACAGCAGAGCACTGTTATAACCTCTGCCCTACCAAACGTTCTCTATACACAGATGTTCTATTCCACTGCTGAAGTGAAAGAACAGAGCACAAGCTTGACTCTCCTACTCCTCCTGGGTCTAGACTGTTTGAAACATTCTGTATAAACACTGGAGTCTACAGGATCTGCCTGATGAGGAAATGTGGGCACTAATGCGCAAGCACACAAAAGTGTATAAGAGGCCTGGGGGGGGGGTATGCAAGTGGCTAAGAGGATGATGCAGGAGTAGGGGATAAACATGGATAAATGCAAGAATCTCAGTGAATGTCCCCCCTTAATCCTAGACACCATCATCTTTTCTATGACTCTTCAAAAGCCTGGTTTCCCTGTATCCTGACCAATATATTTCCTAAAGAATCACCAGAATGATCTCAATATATACAGTGGATTGTGCCATTTGCCTGATGAAACCTTTTGATGACAAAGGGTTTGATAACTTCATTATACTTAGGATGAAATTCTAAATCCTATCCATGTTTTCTGCCAATCTCTCTAGTCTTTCCTTTGGAAGCACTACTAGTTCTAGCCACTCTGGCTTTTTTTCATTTCTCAAAATGATCATAACCTTTCCCCCCCAACTCAGGGTCTTTGCACATGCTGTTCCTTGTGTTTGGAACACTCTTATTTCCACCCTTCCCTAACTAATTCTTACTCACTAACCACAGCTGAAATGTCACCTTCTCAAAGAGACATTATATCCCTACCCCCAACTCAATTAATTCTGCCTGTTAATATGCTGTCCTAATAACCTCTACTTTTCCTGAAGGCATTTATTACAGTTCAAAATTTTACAGATAAGTATATGATGTACATCTGTATTCCTCACCAGACTGTAAATTCCATGAAGAAATGGGTGGTAGCTAGGGGCACTTGGGTGGCTCAGTTGTTAAGCGTCTACCTTCAGCTCAGGTCATGATCCCAGGGTTCTGGGATCGAGTCCCACATCGGGCTCCCTGCTGGGCAGGAAGCCTGCTTCTCCCTCTCCCACTCCTCCTGCTTGTGTTCCCTCTCTCGCTGTCTCTGTCAAATAAATAAAATCCTTTAAAAAAAAAAAAAAAGAAATGGGTGGTAGCTATTTACTTCATCGGTGAATCCCCAGCACTTAACATGGTGCCCAGCTAATAATATTTCTTGAGAAGTATTCAAAAATATTTGTTAAACAAAAGTTTATCTGTACCTGTCTTCTCTTACTTAGGTCATTCTAATTCCAAAATAATAACCATCTTTCAACTCCTCTCCCTCACACCTTTAGGATGTCTCTATTCTATTCATATTCCCAAAGTTTCCATTTTCCCCTTATTGACATCCACCAGTCAATACCCAAACTTCTCATTCTATCCCCTTCCTTACTTGCTGAACTCCATCCCATTTATGCCACACCCAATTCACCTTGCCTTTTGACCCTAACTATGTCTCAAGGGTAATTCTACATTATGGCGGGTACCTTCCCTCTTTGAATGAAACCTAAGATTTCCCAAAAGACTACACCCTAGTTAGCCCTCTTCAGTAGAGTCCTCTCCTCCTCTTCTGATTGCCTCCATTTGCATGAAGGTAAGTAGGGAAAGACTCAATGTTTTCTTTATTCCCTAATGCTGCTACTAACTTCTAATAGTAAAAATATATTTATTAAGCAATTTCTAGGTACCAGACCCTGTGGTAAGTGCTTATATTGTTGTCAAATGTAATCTTCTCATACAATTAATCCAGTTTCACCGATGTAGTACAGACCTGGTCTACACTGAAGAAAGATACTAAAGTATCTCAGGGAGTAGGGAAAAGAGACCCTGACAGAACCCAGTAACAGCCGTGAATTTCAAAGGATGAGGTTGGGCCAGCAACAACTGAAAATTTTAATGTTCTCATTCATTCATTCATTCATTCAACAAATATGTACATACCATGTGCCAGGCACTGACCTATATACACTGAAATTATAATGGTAAAGAAAACAGCTGTGGCTTCTACCCTGTAAATAGGGGTTTTACAACCAAACACATAATTGTAACAGAGAGTGATAAGTGCTCTAATGGATACAGGTTGCCTTGGGAGCATAAAGTAGGAGAGCAGAGAACTATATTCTGCAGGTCCAGTTGGGGATGGTATGTTTCTTTGGCAAGCCACAATTATGAGACCTAATGAGAGCCCATGTCAAGGCATTGTAATTTTTTTTTTTTCATTTTATTTTCCTACAAACTTACCCCTTCAAACCACCTAAGGTTGCATTTATAACAAGAATTTATCATCCAAATATTAACAGTAATGGCAGCATTTGTCTTGGCATTTGAAGATCACAGTGGTCTCCTGCTTTAACTATTTCTAAAGTTCTTTTATCCATTTGTTCACTGCTATGTGATCCAAACCCAGATGACCCCCTAGTGCCAGAGACTTCATAGATCTATAAAACAGAGATAAGTACAACAGAATATCTTGAGAATAAACTCAGAAGTATGCCATGTGATGCTCCCTTAAAGTCAGAATACCTTGCGGTATAGCTGAATAAACTTTAAATTACCATTAACAGAGAGAGAGAAAATGACTTTGTATGTTAACTGGGTTGTATATGAGTGTGTATATGCATGGAAACATGTATAGGAAGAGGGCAGAGTGGGGAGTATTTCAGGCAGAAGTAAGTGTATGTGTATCGGTTTGAATAGAAGAGAAAGCATGCCTCATTTGAGTCAATGAAAAAAAATCAGTGTGGTTCACTTCTAAGGCATGGATCAGGGGAGATATGGCAGGAGAGGGAGTTATATACAGAGCCTTGAAACTCTATCCAAAGACAAGGAGGACCCACTGAAGCATTTTAAGCAAAGAAAGAACACGATCCCATTTGTGTCTCAGAAAGCCCACTCGCTGCTGTGAGGAGGATGGGCTGAACTCCACCTCACCCCTCCAGGTCAATAGCAATTTAAAGCCCTGAGGAGTCCCAGGGTGCCTGTGGCCGCTATAGCAACGAGAGAGTCTGCAGTGCATCTGGGGCAAATTCCGGATGCAGCAGCACCAAGGAGCATCCAGGCTCAGCCACTGTATGGAGAGCAATGGATGCTGTGCCAATGCTGGATGTTCAGAAAGCCGACCCCTGGCACAAAGGCTTCTCCACACAAGAAGAAGAAAACAGTGCCAAGCTTCAGTCCCCCTGCTAGGAGGCCCACACTCTGGTTCTCTCGCCGCCTTCTTGGGTTGCTGGGCTGTTAAACCAGTTTATATAAAGAGCCCCTCACCTCACTGTGGCCCCTCACCTCACTGCAGCACTCCAAAAAGAATCAACCGACTCTGTTTACAGGCAAGCAGTTACTATGAGCAGAATGAGTAAAACGGAAAACAAATAAACAAACAAACAAACATGGGACCTATTAAAACATTCTGCAATATGAAAGATGGAGAAGGTACCCCTTAAGATGTAGATAAAGAGCATACCTGTGAAAAAAGTTCCCTTTCAGAATAGAAGGAATTGGCTCTGCATTTCTGTATTCTCAAGAAATGTAGAAAATGTAGGTTTTAAAAAGAAATGAAAAATAATACAAGATGTCAGACTCTGATGAAGGACAGGCTGAGAACAAAGCAGAATTATAGAGGACCTAGATGCAATGAGTAAATATGATAAGAATATAAAAAATGCAATTCAAATAAAAATCATAATCAGAAGCCACAAAGGACAGAACTGACAATGAAGAAAAATAAATCAGTGTTATAAAGGAAAAGCTTAAGAAGCTCTCATAAAATGCAGAGGAAATTAAAATATCGAGAGACAAGATCTTAGCTATGGGAAAGAATGAAGACCTAATTAAGATAATAGATGTTCCTGAGGACACAAAAACAAATGAAAAAAAAATGAAAAGAATAATCTTTTCTGAGATGAAAATAGATCTAAGCCTGCAGATCCAAAGGGCTCAAAAGTGCTAGGAAAAAAAAAAAATAGGGATATACCTATACCAATACTGGTTAAAGATTTTACTTTAAAGAAAGAGAAGAGAAGGGAGAGGGGAGAGAGCCTGACCTGTCTGATATCGGACTTCCCTATAATGCTCACAAGACACAAAGGAACAATGTCTAGGAGCTTGGTAAGATTGACTGTGACTCAAGAATTCAATATCTAGACAAGATGCCATTTGTGTATGAAGGCAACTAAATCAAAAGATATTTTTCAAATATCTGAGAGCTCTAAAGATAATACCAACATGTAACTTCTCTGGGAAAAAAAAATTACTCCAAGATGTACTCATCTGACTGAAAAAATAAATCAAAATAAAGAATCCAGGAATGAAAAGGTTGTGACATAAATGTACTGGTAGTTAACACAAAACAAGTTACATATAGAATAAAGTCCAAAATATTATAAATTGAATTATAAAGCAATGTAAATATCAAAAATATTTTTAAAAGAAAATGCATAAAATTTAAAAATTCAATAGCAATACTATGGTATGAATTTTTAAATCCCAGATCATATAAACAAAATCTGGAGAATGAAAAGAAGATATAAGAGAACCAAAAGTATGCTTATTCCTCATGTTAGAGAAGAAGCAATTAGTATATGCAGTTTCACTTTTGACACTAAAAAATAGAGATGGATTCAAATCCAAATTTTTCTAAACATGTATACCTTTAAAAAAAAACACTGAATACTAAATACCATAATTTAAATCATCTCACCTCTATCTGTTGTCCTCATGGACCAATTTCCACCTCCTTGAAAGACTTAAACACATGACTTAGGATCTTTTCACTCTTTCCTTTCCCATCTCCCATGAAATTAATATCTGGGTTGAGGACTAATAAGGTCATCCAAGCCAAGAGTTCTTTACTTTCCTCAACTCAACAGCTTCCACATCCGCTCCATATCACAAGCACACTCACATTTTGGATCTCATTATGAGACACTCATTGTTCCAACCACAAGATCTCAAATTTGGTACTTCAACTCTGACTGTAACTTCCCGTATACCTCTTTCCCCATTCCCAACAAACATTTCACCTAATTATCCCCCACTAACACTTGTAAGAGTCAAGCCCTCCTAAATAACCCAGTTCATTAACCAATCCTCTTCTAGCTGCCCTAACTCAGTCTAGTTCAGTCACATGAATGAAGTTTCTGTCCCCTGTAGCTACTGCCCTGCATTTCTCCCTCTTTCAGCTGTACAAAATCTTGAATAAGTGACCTATACCCACTCCTCCCCTTCCTCCTTCTTCAACACCCACTTTTTTTCTAATTCAACCCTTTGCAATTTGGCATTCTTCTCTCCTTAATATTGAAACTACATTTTAGAAGATTTCCGGGGCGCCTGGGTGGCTCAGTCGTTAAGCGTCTGCCTTCAGCTCAGGTCATGATCTCAGGGTCCTGGGATCGAGCCCCGCATCGGGCTCTCTGCTCAGCAGGAAGCCTGCTTCTCCCTCTCCCACTCCCCCTGCTTGTGTTCCCTCTCTCACTGTGTCTCTCTCTCTGTCAAATAAATAAATAAAATCTTAAAAAAAAAAATTTCCAATGACCTCAAAAATTTTGATTAACTCTTTGCAGTTATCATTCTTATTTCAGTCTTTTGTTTATCATCCATTCAATAACTACTATTTGTTAAAACTGGTCCCAAGAATGCCAAAATCAGTAACACCATCCCCATCCTCCAGAGGCTGAGAGCCTCCCAGGTCCGAGGTAAGCATATAAACCAGGAACAGTGGTAAAAGAGCACAGATGGGACCAGAGAGACATGCAGAGTTTAGACAAGGGCACAGTCTTAAAATGCAGCCCCTGGCTCAGGGATGCTGTCATGGCAGAGGCTCCCAACTCACACACATCCTTTTCTCTCACCTTCCTTCTTTGGATCCCTTTCCTCTTCCATTTTCTGAAGTGTGGACATTTCTCACAATTTAGGTCCAAACTCTCGGTTCTTCTCACACTACGCACTTTCCCTTACAGACCTGATACATTCCCAGGGCAACCAAAAACAAGACTCAAAATCTGAGTCTAGAGCCCCTACCTCTAATCTGACCTCCTGGGTCTCACTGTTAAGTGCTTTTCTCTTGGAAAACTCACCTCAAACTCACCAGCATCTCTAGCCCATTTCTCTATCTCTGTCAATAGAACCCATATTCTCTCATTACACAGATTCAAAACAGAAGTAAACTCTGCTCTATTTCCCCCTTCATCCAACCAAGTACTTAGATGGCCCCCAATTTCTAACCATGTCTTCTTTCAAACTCATATTCATTTATAGTTTCTATCTCCTACTGTGGTTATGTGCAGACTTCCTTCTTTTTTCCTAGTGAATTTGACCATCCTTAAAAGATAAGAACAGCAAAGGAAACAGTCAACAAAACAAAGAGGCAACCCACAGAATGGGAGAAGATATTTGCAAATGACACTACAGATAAAGGGCTGGTATCCAAGATCTATAAAGAACTTCTCAAACTCAACATCCAAAAAACAAGTCAAAAAATAGGCAGAAGACAGGAACAGACACTTCTCAAAAGAAGACACACAAATGGCTAACAGACACATGAAAAAATGTTCATCATCATTAGCCATCAGGGAAATTCAAATCAAAACCACAGTGAGATACCACCTTACACCAGTTAGAATGGCAAAAATTGACAAGGCAAGAAACAACAAATCTTGGAGAGGTTGTGGAGAAAGGGGAACCCTCTTACACTGTTAATGGGAATACAAGTTGGTACAGCCACTTTGGAAAACAGTGTGGAGGTGCCTCAAAAAATTAAAAATAGAGCTACCCTATGACCCAGCAATTGCACTCCTGGGTATTTACCCCAAAGACACAGATGGAGTGAAAAGAAGGGCCATATGCACCCCAATGTTCATAGCAGCAATGTCCGCAATAGCTAAACTGTGGAAAGAGCCGAGATGCCCTTCAACAGACGAATGGATAAAGA
>NW_027823175.1:0-274 GCF_054177405.1 Leptonychotes weddellii | reverse complement strand
TAACCAGCTGAGCCACCCAGGTGCCCCTTAATTCTAATATTCTAACAGAGAAAGCTCTTACATGATTTTACCCTCCAGAATAAGATTGGGTAAGATTGTGGTTGGTCCTTTAATTCAGCAAAAATTTGAAGATGGCCCGACTAGTTAGGCTAAGTCTTTTTCTGCTCTTGAGGCTGGGAAAGCATTACAGCCATGAGTCATTGTATGTCTTCCCTCTGCATCTTTATCATGACCACTGAACTCTGACCACTCTACAAGCAGTATAGGTCCCCAC
>NW_027823174.1:0-274 GCF_054177405.1 Leptonychotes weddellii | reverse complement strand
GGGGAGACGAACCATAAGAGACTATGGACTCTGAGAAACAAACAGAGTTCTAGAGGGGAGGGAGGTGGGGGGATGGGTTAGCCTGGTGATGGGTATTAAGGAGGGCACGTATTGAATGGAACACTGGGTGTTATATGCAAACAATGAATTATGGAACACTACATCAAAATAAATAAATAAATAAATAAATCTTACTTTTAAACTTTCTAAAGCATCAATCTCTTTAAAGACTAAGCAGCACAGTCCAAGTGCATGCAAATGCACACTTTCAGGT
>NW_027823173.1:0-274 GCF_054177405.1 Leptonychotes weddellii | reverse complement strand
GGTGGAAGATGACTGAATACATAAACAAAAATGTGGTATATCCATAAAACAGAATATTACTCAGCCTTAAAAACAAAAGAAAATCTGATATATGCTGTAACGTGGATGAATCTTAAGAACATTATGCTAAGTGAAATAAGCCCATCACAAAAGAACAAATACCATATAATTCCACTTACGTGGGGGTACCTAGAGTAGTCAAATTCATAGAGACAGAAAGTAGAATGGTGGTTGCCCAGGAGCTGGGGGAAAGGGGAATGGGCAGTTGTTGTTC
>NW_027823172.1:0-274 GCF_054177405.1 Leptonychotes weddellii | reverse complement strand
TATTGAGTATTTGAAGTAATATGCAAATGATAGAAATAAACTTACTCATATATACATTATAAGGATTAATTTTTAACCTACCTTCTACTTGTCAGAGTTAATTTCCAAAAAGTGTGAAAATAGAAAAACAAGTAGTGTTATTTTTAAATAAAATTAATAAAAATATATTTAGGATTCAACAGTCTTGCACAATTCACAGTGCTTACCAGAGCACTTACCCTCCCCAGTGTCTATCACCCAGTCCCCCCATCCCTCCCACCCCACCCCCCACTCC
>NW_027823171.1:0-274 GCF_054177405.1 Leptonychotes weddellii | reverse complement strand
TGCAGCCACTATGAAGAAGGAAATCGCACAGTAACACTGAAATAGCTTTGGGTAGCTGCAGGTGGTGGCTGCGCCTAGCGTGGTGAACGCTGAGTAAGGTGCAGATTTGTCAAATTAATATGTTGTATACCTGAGGGCGCCTGGGTGGCTCAGTTGGTTAAGCGACTGCCTTCGGCTCAGGTCATGATCCTGGAGTCCCGGGATCGAGTCCCGCATCGGGCTCCCTGCTCGGCGGGGAGTCTGCTTCTCCCTCTGACCCTCCTCCCTCTTATGC
>NW_027823170.1:0-274 GCF_054177405.1 Leptonychotes weddellii | reverse complement strand
TTTTCAAGTAGGAAGGTGGCACAGTGAAAGGACGTAACTTCCGTGTTGTCCCGGCACCCCCTCGCCTTTGTCTTTGGTTGTGGATTGTAGCCTTGAAGACGGTGTACTGTGGTAAGTTGTCACAATCCTTCTGGAAGTACCAAGCGCTTTTCCTACTGAGCAACCGGCTGGGGATTTTGCTGGCCGCTGTGGGTGTGTGTGGGGGCTCTTGTCCCCAGGAAGCTCGTGGCCACCTCCAGCCCTTGGGCCCAATCTGGCCTGCCATCTGTTTCCG
>NW_027823169.1:0-274 GCF_054177405.1 Leptonychotes weddellii | reverse complement strand
ATGTGGCCTGGAAGAGATGAATTATGAACAAACATTCCTCCATGAATTAGAGACAAAGCACAACCAAAAAAACCTTAGCAAAACAATGTGATCTCTAGAGGGAAACTACAAAGCACAAATGTAAGAACTCAAATACAAGAAGACAAGGCAAGGAGAGGTGATGAGATAGGAGCAGAAGAATCAGGAAAGAGAGAAAAAATAAAGCCATCATCACATGAGTGAAGACAAATTGGATGGGGCTCAAAAGGAGTGAAGTCACTGTAGCAAATGCTGT
>NW_027823168.1:0-274 GCF_054177405.1 Leptonychotes weddellii | reverse complement strand
GCCACCCAGGCGCCCTACATGGGATAGTTTCTTGAAAACGTGTCATTCTTTTCTCATAAATTAAAAGGATTTTCGGGATGAAAGTTTTCTTGGAACTCAAGTACGTAGTTAGCAAGCAGGAATAGCCAGTGGTAGCTGGTAAGCCAAGTTGGGATGACAGTAATCGGTTTGTTATCTTGATAGAGTGAAGTTGTGTGTGCATCTCTAAAATGGCAGATCCGACCAAAGAAGGCAAACCTGAGATACTTGGGAGAAGGACTCCATATTACTTAGG
>NW_027823167.1:0-274 GCF_054177405.1 Leptonychotes weddellii | reverse complement strand
TTAGTACTTCATGATCTTTTAAAGATGTTCCTTTCTGATGTCTCTGCCTGTGTCCTGTTCAACTCTATTTCATCTTCTACATTTAGTGTACTGGATCTTTCTAACATGCAAATCTGGTTATATGATTTCTTTGTTTAAACTTTTCAGTGACTTTCATCACATAATAAAATAAATCTAAATCCATTAGCATGGTGTTCAGATTTCCAGGTTCTTACATTTTTAACTTTTCTTGCCAATGCTTCCCTTCATGATTTTGTTTCAAGCATACTGAGCT
>NW_027823166.1:0-274 GCF_054177405.1 Leptonychotes weddellii | reverse complement strand
GGGTCCCCGGGTAGGAGAGCCGGGAGCTGTGGGCGCGCGCGGAGGTTACTGTGTCGGGCTCCTCCCTGCAGGGCTCCCCCGGGCCCCCCGGGCTCCAGGCGCCGCGTCTCCACTGCTGGTCCCGGGGGCGAAGGGCCTCACTCTGACCGCAGACCCGAGCCGCCAGCGACGCGTCCGCGCGGCCCTCCGGGGGCCGAGTTCGCACCTGTCGCCCCCGAGGCCAAATCCCGACCTCTGCGGGCGACCCCAGGAGGCGCACACGAACCCGCCGGCC
>NW_027823165.1:0-2541 GCF_054177405.1 Leptonychotes weddellii | reverse complement strand
TTTTTTTTTTTTTTAAGATTTTATTTATTTTTCAGAGAGCGAGCGAGAGAGAAACAGCATGAGAGGGGAGAGGGTCAGAGGGAGAAGCAGGCTCCCCGCTGAGCGGGGCGCCCGATGTGGGACTCCATCCCAGAACCCTGGGATCATGACCTGAGCCGAAGGCAGACGCTTAACCATCTGAGCCACCCAGGCGCCCTCTGGTGGTATTTCAAACAGCAGGTCCAAGCCCCTTCCTCCAGGATCTCGTGAGGTCACGGCAAGGGACAGCTAAGTTTTTTATATTCCTACTTTTACATCACATACTATACACTTTTTTTTTTACTTTTATGCTCTGATATTCCTGCAAAAGAAACCGGAACAGAGTTCAACTGGTTTTATATACAAGTGAGGTCGATGCCGGGGACAATAAAGACCCCGTGGAGGCAACAGAGTGTCTGTGACACCGGGACCCTGCGCGAGAGCCATGCCTCCTCGTGGCTCAGGTAGCCGGAGAGGCTATTGGGAGGCTCTTGGGTAGAGAATCAATCAGGACCACATTTATATAACAATGGAAACAAAGCCCTGGTACCAGACCTAGGGTGTGAGGTGAAAGAAGTTTTGTAACAACAAAAATCACTGAATTGTTTGATTTTTTCAAGAAGTCGCTTTATCTAAAAATTTTTACTGCAGCAATTAAGGAACGTATGGATCCAAACATCATAATCAGAAATTTGAGGTTTTAGGGGCGCCTGGGTCGCTCAATTGGTTAACCCGCTGCTTTGGGCTCAGGTGTGATCCAGGAGTCCCGGTATGATCCAGGAGTCCCGGGATCGAGCCCCACCCAGGGTTGGGCTCCCTGCTCAGTGGGGAGTCTGCTTGTCCCTCTTCCTCTGCCCCGCCCCCCTGAGCGTGCACACGCATGCACTCTCTCTCTCAAATAAATAAATAAAATCTTTAAAAAAAGAAATTTAAGATTACCGTCAAATCACTGTATCCACACACACAATTTTAGAATGCGCAAAATCACCCCTGCTGGTTTAAGAATTACAACTTCTCCAAACATTTTACAAGCCTTTGAAATGACTGAGTCTTAACATATATTACAGGAAAACCTACTAGCAAATTTCTTAACAATAGAAGAATTCCTAACTCTGAATGTCAGGGGCTCAAGAATATCAAGAACAGCTGAATGGGGGAAAAAAATGCATGTATTTTGAAACATATTTTAGCCTTCAATCTAGCTTGCAAGCACTTTTAATAAAAATTCACTTCCAAAGGAAGTCTCGTTTCTTTCTGATAATATTATTTCTTACTAAGAATGGATTACATACATTTCTTCCACAAGAGAAAAGGCGTAAGGTTACCACTTGCCTGACAGTGATACACAGTAGGTGTGCAGAGTACGGCTTAGTTAAATTCAACAGTGTCACACAATTGTTGCTGATGAAAAATATTTGGACTACACCAAAAAGAAACCTGATAAATCTTCCAGTGAACATTAGTATCCTCAATTTATTCCTCACCCTCATAAAGAATATCTGTGAAAAACCCAGAGCTTAATGGTGAAAGAATAAATGCTTTACCCCCATGATCAGAAACAAGGATATTTTATACATTTCCCTATTCTGTGAACAGAATCATATAAAATGTGGCCTTTTGTTTCTGGCTTATTTCACTTAGCACAATGTTTTCGAGGTTCATCCGTGTTGTAGCATGAATCACTACATCATTCCTTTGCATGGCCAAATAATATTCCATTGTATGGGTATACAATTTGTTTATCCAATAATCTTTTTTTTTAAAGATTTTATTTATTTATTTGAGAGAGAGAGAATGAGAGAGAGCACATGAGAGGGGGGAGGGTCAGAGGGAGAAGCAGACTCCCTGCCGAGCAGGGAGCCCGATGCGGGACTCCATCCCGGGACTCCAGGATATCATGACCTGAGCCGAAGGCAGTCCCTTAACCAACTGAGCCACCCAGGCGCCCTATCCAATAATCTTTTGTTGGATATATGGTCTGTTTCTTCTGTTGGGCTATTATGAATAAAGGTAAAATTTACATTTGTCTGCAAGTGTTGGTGTAGACATGTTTTCATTTCTCTTGGGTATATGCTAGGCCATTGGTAATTCTATGTTTCTTATTTGAGAAACTGCTGGGCTGTTTTGCAAAGTGTCTGCACTATTTTACATTCCTATAACGTATGAGGGTTCCACAGTGTGGAGGTTCCTTAAAATTTTAAAAATAGAGCTACTCTATGACCCAGCAATTGCACTCCTGGGTATTTACCCCAAAGACACAGATGTAGTGAAAAGAAGGGCCATATGCACCCCAATGTTCATAGCAGCAATGTCCGCAATAGCCAAACTGTGGAAAGAGCCGAGATGCCCTTCAACAGATGAATGGATAAAGAAGATGTGGTCCATATCTACAGTGGAATATTACTAAGCCATCAGAAGGAATATTACTCACCCAACTTTCCCATCAACATGGATGGGACTGGAGATTATGCTAAGTGAAATAAGTCAAGCAGAGAAAGTCAATTATCATATGGTTTCACTTAT
>NW_027823164.1:0-274 GCF_054177405.1 Leptonychotes weddellii | reverse complement strand
TGTTATGCACAAACAATGAATCATGGAACACTTCATCTAAAACTAATGATGCAATGTATGCGGATTAACATAAGAAAAAAAAAAAAAACCGTGCTCGGCAGCCCCCTGATCTGACGCCGCGGTGCAGGTGGGGTCCCCATCCCTGGGAGAAGTTCCGGAAGCTCAAGCCAGAGCCTGCTTCCAGTCTTTCCGAAGATTTTGTAAGTCCCTCAGTACGTCAGAATTGATCTATTTTTGCGTAAACCTTTGTCTGTGACCTAACTCTCCTGTAGCA
>NW_027823163.1:0-274 GCF_054177405.1 Leptonychotes weddellii | reverse complement strand
GAACAAACTACAGAAAAGGACAAAAGATTCTGTAACGAGCACCCCACCCCCAAAATAAATGCATTCAACGTTTTATCATGTTTCCTTAGATCTTGTTTAAGAACTGAAACACCGGAGACAGAGCCAGAGCCCTCCACGCCCCCCACCCCTGGCCACCCCCGTGGCCTCCGGGGTTCCCGATGCGTCTGGGCGCCACGCACGCCCCGTCACTCGGGCTGGAAGCCCCCCGCGGCGCACGGCACCTGTAGCTCTCGGCCGCTGCTTGGATTTTGGG
>NW_027823162.1:0-274 GCF_054177405.1 Leptonychotes weddellii | reverse complement strand
CTATAGTGGCAGTGGGAAGGGTATTCTAGCTTATTAACAATGTGGTGATTGGGCCCTCCTTGAGGCATGGATCCAGCCTACTGAAGGAGAGGTTTCTGCTTCTCTGGCCTCAACTGTCCTGTACTGGGTTATAGTTTTTGAAGTTCGGTTTCTAAAAATGGAGAGATGCGTGCTGTGCATGGTCCTTAAAGATAAGCACATCACTCAGAGAAAGACATGTATCATATGACCGCACTGATATGAGGAATTCTTATTCTCAGGAAACAAACTGAGG
>NW_027823161.1:0-274 GCF_054177405.1 Leptonychotes weddellii | reverse complement strand
TTTTACACATTATATGCATGTGGACATTAACTCCATCAGTATTCCTTAGAATAACCTTCATGTAGGTAGCCTGTGTGTGTGTGTGTGTGTATATGTATTTCTTTGTTGTACCACTAGCAACTAGCACGTAATTGTATTATTATTGTAATAAATTAATTTATTGTGGAGGTATTATCTTTAAGACATTAAATAGATACAGTTGTAAAGATTCCACTATATTTCTATTTATTTATTTAGTTTAGTTTTGTTTTGTTTAATTTTATTTTATTATGTT
>NW_027823160.1:0-274 GCF_054177405.1 Leptonychotes weddellii | reverse complement strand
TTTTCCCCATTGAGAATGATATTCGCTGTGGGTTTTTCATAGATGGCTTTTATGAAATTGAGGTATGTACCCTCTATCCCTATACTCTGAAGAGTTTTGATCAAGAAAGGATGCTGTACTTTGTCAAATGCTTTTTCTGCAACTATTGAGAGGATCATATGGTTCTTGTTCTTTCTTTTATAAATCTTGTTCTTTCGTTCTTTGTTCTTGTGATATAATGGTATCACATTGATTGATTTGCAGATGTTGAACCAATCTTGCAGCCCAGGGATAA
>NW_027823159.1:0-274 GCF_054177405.1 Leptonychotes weddellii | reverse complement strand
TTCAGGGTCGTGGGATTGAGCCCCCAGTGGGCTCTGCACTCAGCGGGGAGTCTGCTTGAGATTCTCTCTCTCTCTACCCCTCCCCCCCAAAAAATAAATAAATCTTAAAAAAAAAGGTCCTCATCACTTAATCCTAGCTAACATTACCAACAAGTGGAGCTCCACATCCATGTCTAGATATTTAAAAGATATGAGTCAAGCTAATAAACAATGAAACCAAAAAGCCACCGATTTGATAACATTGAAGTAGTATCTCATGATTTTAATTTACATT
>NW_027823158.1:0-274 GCF_054177405.1 Leptonychotes weddellii | reverse complement strand
TAGCATTTCATCCTTTAGATAAAATTAAGATGTGAACCCATTTCTTGATTTTTTTCCCCCCTATTTCAGTGCAGCAACATTTCCTCATCAGGTGAATCTATAGCTCAGAATACTTTTGGGGCAGAAATTTCTGACTGAGGACAGAGATGCAGAGAATATTCTTTGTCTTTAAAGATAATAAAGATTAAGGGGAGGGAGAAAATAGGAGGGGGAGAGGGAAAGAGGTCTAGGAACACCTAAAATGCAATTGCAAATTTTCACTGAGGAGCCTCAC
>NW_027823157.1:0-274 GCF_054177405.1 Leptonychotes weddellii | reverse complement strand
GGTGAGCACTGTGAATTGTGTAAGACTGTTGAATCACAGACCTGTACCTCTGAAACAAATAATACACTATATGTTAAAAAAAAAAGAATATATTAGGAAGGGGAAAATGAAGGGGGGAAATTGGAAGGGGAGACAAACCGTGAGAGGTTTTGGACTCTGAAAAACATACTGAGGGTTTTAGAGGGGAGGGGTGTGAAGGTATGGGGTTAGCCTGTTGATGGGTATTACAGAAGGCACGTACTGAATGGAGCACTGGATGTTATATGCAAACAAT
>NW_027823156.1:0-274 GCF_054177405.1 Leptonychotes weddellii | reverse complement strand
TCCGTTGATCTATTTGTTTATTCTTTTTTTTTTTTTTAAGATTTTATTTATTTATTTGAGACAGAGAGAATGAGCGAGAGAGAGAGAGCACATGAGAGGGGGGAGGGTCAGAGGGAGAAGCAGGCTCCCTGCCGAGCAGGGAGCCCGATGCGGGACTCGATCCAGGGACTCCAGGATCATGACCTGAGCCGAAGGCAGTTGCTTAACCAACTGAGCCACCCAGGCGCCCCTATTTGTTTATTCTTTTGTCAATACCACACTGTCTTGACTACTG
>NW_027823155.1:0-274 GCF_054177405.1 Leptonychotes weddellii | reverse complement strand
GGGTGGCTCAGTTGGTTAAGCGACTGCCTTCGGCTCAGGTCATGATCCTGGAGTCCCGGGATCGAGTCCCGCATTGGGCTCCCTGCTCGGCGGGGAGTCTGCTTCTCCCTCTGACCCTCCTCCCTCTCATGCTCTCTGTCTCTCATTCTCTCTCTCTCAAATAAATAAATAAAATCTTTAAAAAAAATAAAAAATAAAAAATAAAATGTTACTTGATAATCATGTGCAAATAGTTCCTGAGTTATATGGATTTGTTTTTCAGTGAGCACAAATG
>NW_027823154.1:0-2541 GCF_054177405.1 Leptonychotes weddellii | reverse complement strand
CTGGGATCAGACAAAATTCAGGTCTCCTACACCTCTGCCATCTTGCTCCGCCCCCACGATTCCATGAAATTTTAAAAGCTATGTGTTATAGAGAGCCACTAAACTCAAACTTTAGGATTATCTTCATTCTGCAAAGTTATAAATAAGGTAGATATAAGCTACATGACTGTCTGAATTCTAAACTCTGCATTATAAAATAAAATTTAAACCTGTTGAATCGTTCTTATCATAATTAATTTTTCCTATTTACTTCATTTTTCTATTAATTATTTATGAAATTGTGTAATAAATATGTCTCCTCTACAGTAAGTCATCCTTTCCCATCCATCACATTTTGATCACTGGTTGAGAAAAATCTCAATCCCTCACTGGAATTTGAATTTCTTGCATAGATATCTTACATAGATATTCTGTTATCTAAAGACAAATTGCAAAACACTAAGTAATAAAAAATGTAGAAATCACTGCACTCTCACCCAGTGAGAAATTAGAAAGTGGTGATATTCCAGAAGCAATGTAGAAAATGCAGAAATGAGGCAGTGATTGCTGGCATACTGATTTTCATCAATAACTCTACATGAATGAAGATAATATATATTACTTCTATTTTCAAACTTGTTCTTTAAAAAACAAAGGAAAAGGAAGGAAAGATACTCCCTCTATGCTTCCAAAGAATGCCTGTAGGATGAAGTCATATTCATTCCACAGGATTTTGTGAGTTAATTATCATTTCACCCCTACAATTCACTGTAACAATTAAAAACTGCATTTGTAATCCACGGGGATTACTGTGAGACATCTATACAGAACATCAATAAATAGGCTTCAGGAAATATTTATTTTCCTTTCTCTTGTTTCTCTTAATGATGCCATCATCCAAATACCCACTTTACATGTTCCTTTGGAAGTCTCAAAGGTACCTTAGAGTTACCACATCCAAGTTTGAAAACAAGATCTTGTGTTATCCCACCTGAAGTCGTAGTTGAATTATACCTATTATACTTCTTACCTGTTAATAGTCAAACCCCAGTTCTCCCTCCTTCAGTCATAGGCAACCACTGATCTACTTTCTGTCTTTATAGATTTACCTATTCTGGACATTTTGCATAAATAATATTATACAATGTGTGGTTTTACCGAACTCTTTCACTTAGCATGATGTTTTATAAGGTTTTTATTTTGTAGCATAAAAGAGCACTTTATTCCTCTACATTGCTGAATAATTCTCCATTGTATGGCTCTACGATGTTTTGTTTACCAATTCATCAGTTGATGGACATGGGTTTTCACTTTCTGGCTTTTATGAATAATGTTACTGTAAACGTTCATGTACAAGATTTTTTGTTTGGACACATGTTTTAATTTCTTTTGATGCTATTATAAATAGAATTACTTTATTTTATTTTTTGACTGCTAATTGCTAGTGCATAGAAATACAATTGATTTGTATATCAATCTTGTATCCTGCAACAATGCTGAATTCATTAATAAGTTCTATTTGTTTTTTAGCAGATTCCTTAGGATTTTCTATACAAAAGATAATGTCATCTACAATATAGTTTTCTTTCTTTCTTTCCAGTCTGGGTGACTTTTATGTCTTTGACTTGCCTAATTCTAAGATCATAAGGTGTATTTCTTAGTTTCATTTTCTTGGGATGTCTTTGTGTTTGTTATCAAGATAGAGCTGGTTGTCATAGTTTGGGCCGCTATAACAAAATGCCATAGACTGGGTGGATTACAGACAACAGAAATTTATTTCTTACATTTCAGAGAAGTCCAAGATTAGAGTTGAGTCCAAACATGGTTAGTTCTGGTGAGAGCCCTTTCTGGTTGCAGACCACTGACTTCTAGTTGTATCTTCACAAAGTGAAGAGCAGAGAGAGGAAGCAAACTATCTTGTGACTCTTGAAGGCTACTAATCCCATTTATGAGGGATTCACCATTATGGCCTCATCAAACCCTAATTACCTCCAGAAAGCCCCCACCTCCAAATACCACCACCTTGAGGATTCAATTTTAACAGATGAATGGGGTGGGGAGGGAGACAAACATTCAATCTGTAGCCCTAGAGAATGAGTTGGGAAATATTCCGTCTTCTATATTTGGAAGAATTTGTAGAAAATCAGTATTAATTTTCTTTTTTTTAATTTAATTTAATTTAATTATATTATGTTAGTCAATATTAATTTTTCTTTAACTGTATGGTGGAATTCACTAATGAAGCCATCTGAGCTTTTCTTTGTGGAAAGTTTTAAAGTTACCAATTCATTCTCTTGCTTTTTTTTTTTTAATTTTATTATGCTATGTTAATCACCATACATTACATCATTAGTTTTTGATGTAGTGTTCCATGATTCATTGTTTGTGTATAACACCCAGTGCTCCATTCAGTACATGCCCTCTTTAATATCCATCACCAGGCTAACCCTCCCCCCACCACCCTCCCCTCTAGAACCCTCAGTTTGTTTCTCAGAGTCCATAGTCTCTCATGGTTCATCTCCCCCTCCAATTTTCCCTCCCTTCAATTTACCCTACCTACTA
>NW_027823153.1:0-274 GCF_054177405.1 Leptonychotes weddellii | reverse complement strand
ATCCTGCCTGCCTTGGAAGTATTTTTACTCAAACTCTTAAAATTTTTTACATGCCTCAGTTTATCTTTTAACACTAGGGACTTTTAAAGAAAAATAGTCAATGCATTTTAATCCTTTTTTTTTTTTTTTTAGTGTTCAAATTGTCAAATATTTAGCCATTCAGTGTCCCTTGAAGCTGGCTCCCTGTCTTGACACGTCACTGTTAGTCTTTGAGAATGTCTTTGCTTTAGGCACAACAAGATGTTCTAGGCTAATGTTGTATTTTCCCTCCTTT
>NW_027823152.1:0-274 GCF_054177405.1 Leptonychotes weddellii | reverse complement strand
GTTGGATTCTGAATTTTTGGTAAAATGTTGTACCATTCAGATTAGATAAGCGACCTATATTATACATGTAAAGTGTAATATATATTTTAGATGAAATAAGACATTATTTTAAAGTATATTTAGGATTATTTTCAATGTTCTATACTCTATATTCCCTGTAAATAATTATAGTCAAGAAAACATACCATTCTCTAAAAATCAAACAAGCCAACAAAAGCTTTCATTAATCTGAAACTAAAGATTAGCTTTCCATTTCTTCTCAGGATCCGTGTTG
>NW_027823151.1:0-274 GCF_054177405.1 Leptonychotes weddellii | reverse complement strand
GTAGTTACCAAATGAAGAAGTTGGGATTAATAAAAATTAAAAGCTCCAAGGAGTGGGTGGCCCCAAAGACTCCTACGGAGGGGTGAATCCGGGCGGGGGTCTCGGGGCTGGAGGACGGCCGGGCTGGACCCACACCCTGCGCGACGAAGCTTTGCACGCTGAAAAAACCGGCAGCGGGTTGGACGGCGGCGGAGGGGAGAGTGTCCCGGGGCCGCCAGGCTGGAAGTGCCGCGGAAGGAGCAGGTCCCACCCTCCCCGCAGCGCCGCCCGCTCT
>NW_027823150.1:0-274 GCF_054177405.1 Leptonychotes weddellii | reverse complement strand
CCTCTGGGGACTCAGGGTTCAGGAGTCGCCCCTGAGCCTGGGCCTGCTTCTCCCCAGAGCTGTTCCCGCCTCCAGTGTTGAGCGCTGTCCCTTCTCCCGAGCTCCATGAGGGGAGCCCGCTGACCCTGAGATGCCAGACGGAGCTACACCCCCAGAGGTCGGCCTCGAGGCTCCTCTTCTCCTTCCACAAAGATGGCCGCACCTTGCAGAACTGGGGCCCCCACTCAGAGCTCTGCCTCCCAGAAGCCGGGTGGGAGCCTCTGGGCTTTACTGG
>NW_027823149.1:0-274 GCF_054177405.1 Leptonychotes weddellii | reverse complement strand
CATACCACACACAGCCCATCACACACGTGCACACACACACCACACACATTCACATACCACACACAGCCCATCACGCACGTGCACACACACACCACACACATTCACATACCACACACAGCCCATCACGCACGTGCACACACACACACCACTCTGTCCAGCGCCCTGGCACTAATTCCCTTGGCGCATGCTGTCACCTGACGAATCCCCCTTGCTGTGTTCTGCTCCCTGGAGCTCAGGTGCCTGAGTTGCCATCAGAACCCCCAGGCTTTCACTG
>NW_027823148.1:0-274 GCF_054177405.1 Leptonychotes weddellii | reverse complement strand
TTTTTTCTCCTAACCCCGGGGGTGTCCAGGAGGGTACACTGCTCAGGCTGCAGGTCAGCTCTGGGCCCGACTGAGAAGCCGGGGGCTCAGGGGTCTCTGTCATAGAATTTAGAAGTTGTCTTGGAGCCACTTCCGGAGAGGTAAACCTCCGGTCCCTTTTTACACTCACAGGAGGCAGAAAGGAGAAACAATTTTTTTTTACAAAGGAGAAAAAAAATCCGTGCATGACCATGAGTTTGGAGGCAAACCTGCTCCATTGTGCAAAGGTCTTGAT
>NW_027823147.1:0-274 GCF_054177405.1 Leptonychotes weddellii | reverse complement strand
GAGCAGGTGTGTAACCCCATCATCACCGGACTGTACCAGGGGGCGGGCGGCCCCGGGGCCGGAGGCTTTGGGGCCCAGGCCCCCAAAGGGGGCTCTGGGTCCGGCCCCACCATTGAGGAGGTGGATTAAGACTTCTTCCTCAAATTGTTTGTGTTTGTGTCGGAGACTGTTGGGATTCAGGACTCTTGCATTGCCTTCCATGTCTGTGTTTCATCAGCTCTCAACATTGCCAGTTGTTTGCTTAATTTCAACTGTCTCTTTTGGTGAATTCATG
>NW_027823146.1:0-274 GCF_054177405.1 Leptonychotes weddellii | reverse complement strand
GGCGCCTGGGTGGCTCAGTTGGTTGAGCGACTGCCTTCGGCTCAGGTCATGATCCTGGAGTCCCGGGATCGAGTACCGCATCGGGCTCCCTGCTCGGCAGGGAGTCTGCTTCTCCCTCTCCCGCTCCCCCCTCTTGTGCTCTTTCTCTCTCTCACTCTCTCTCTCAAATAAATAAATAAAATCTTTAAAAAAAAAAAAAAGGATAAAACCTAAATATCTTCCTATGTGCTCAGGATCTCACCTTCCTCTCCAGCCTTCTCTCAAGAACTGCCGG
>NW_027823145.1:0-274 GCF_054177405.1 Leptonychotes weddellii | reverse complement strand
GCTGTTTGCACGTCCTCCTGGAGACCCAATGGAGCCAGAGGAAGACAAGAAACAGGGCATCACATATTCATGCCATGGTGCCCATTTTAGTCTGGGACCAACACTTTGGCCCTAAAATGCGCGCCTGAGCTTGAAGTCCTACAAAACCATCAGTGGGCATCTCCATGAGGCCGGATCTCTTCCAGGGTCAGGGCAGAGCAAAATTCCCGGGGCTCCCAGCACGCACCCTCCCGTCCCGGGGCATTGTGTCTCCACTGTTGGAAAAGGCAAATTC
>NW_027823144.1:0-274 GCF_054177405.1 Leptonychotes weddellii | reverse complement strand
GTTAAAGAGAGAGAGAGCGAGTGCGAGCAGGGGGAAGGGCAGAGGGAGAGAGAGAATCTCAAGAAGACTCCCTGCCAAGCATGGAGCCTGATGTGGCGATTGATATCACGACCCTGAGTTCATGACCAGAGCTGAAATCAAGAGTTGGATGCTCAACTGACTGAGCCATTCAGGCACCCTATTATTGTTTTTTTATTTTTATAATTAAAAATATTTTTTATTGTTATGTTAATCCCCATACATTACATCATTAGTTTTAGATGTAGTGTTCCAT
>NW_027823143.1:0-2541 GCF_054177405.1 Leptonychotes weddellii | reverse complement strand
GCTCTCAGCTTTTCCCCATTGAGGATGATATTCACTCTGGGTTTTCATAGATGGATTTTATGAGCTTGAGGAATGTTCCCTCTATCCCTATACTCTGGAGAGTTTTAATCAGGAAGAGATGTTGTATTTTGTCAAATGCTTTTTCTGCATCAATTGAGAGGACCATATGGTTCTTCTCCCTCTTCTTATTAATGTGTTCTACCACATGGATTGATTTGCAAATGTTGAACCACCCTTGCATCCCGGGGATAAATCCCACTTGGTCGTGGTGGATGATCCTTTTAATGTATTGTTGGATCCTATTAGCTAGGATTTTGTTGAGGATTTTGGAATCCATGTTCATCAGGGCTATCGGTCTGAAATTCTCCTTTTTGATGGGGTCTTTGCCTGTTTGGGGATTAAGGTAATGCTGGCCTCATAGAATAAGTTTGGAAGTTTTCCTTCTGTTTCTATTTTTTGAAAAAGCTTCAGTAGAAAAGGTATTATTTCTTCTTTGAATGTTTGGTAGAATTCCCCAAGGAATCCATCAGGCCCTGGACTCTTGTGTTTTGGGAGGTTTTTGATCACTGCTTCAATCTCGTTACTGGTTATTGGCCTATTCAGGTTGTCAATTTCTTCCTGTTTGTTCTGGCAGCTTATGTATCCAAGAAGGCCTCCATTTTATCCAGATTGCTCAGTTTATTGGCATATAGTTGTTGATAATAATTTCTAATAATTGTTTCTATTTCCTTGGTGTTGGTTGTGATCTCTCCCCTTTCATTCATAATTTAATTAATTTGGGTCCTTTCTCTCTCTCTCTTTTTTTTTGGATAAGTCTGGCCAGTGGTTTATAGATCTTATTAATTCTTTCAAAGAATCAACTTCTAGTTTCGTTGATCTGATCTACTGTGTTTCTGGTTTCTAATTCATTGATTTCTGCTTTAATATTAATTATTGCTCTTCTAATGCATGGCTTAGGCGTCATTTGTTGCTTTTTCTCTTGTTCTTTAAGGTGTAGTTATTTGGTAAATTTGGGATTTTTCTATTTTGAGTGAGGCTTGGATGGCTATGTATTTCCCCCTTAGGACCACCTTTGCAGTATCCCATAGGTTTTGGACCAATCTGTTTTCATTCTCATTCATTTCCATGAATGTTTAAGTTCTTCTTTGATTTCCTGGTTGACCCAAACATTCTTGAGTAGAGTGCTCTTTAGCTTCCAAGTGTTTGAATTTCTGCCAAATTTTTTCCTGTGATTAAATTCCAGTTTTAGAGCACTATGGTCTGAGAATATGCAAGGAAAAATCTCAATGTTTTGGTATCGGTTGAGACCTGATTTGTGACCTAGTATATGGTCTATTCTGGAGAAAGTTCCATGTGCACTCGAGAAGAATGAGTATTCTGTTGTTTTAGGGTGGAATGTTCTGTAAATATCTATGAGGTCCATCTAGTCCAATGTCATTCAAAGCTCTTGTTTCCTTGCTGATTTTCTACTTAGATGATCTGTCCATTGCTGAGAGTGGAGTATTGAAGTCTCCTACAATTAATGTATTGTTATCAATATGACTTTATTTTGGTTAACAGTTGGCTTATGTAGATGACTGCTCCCATGTTGGGGGCATAGATATTTACAGTTGTTAGATCTTCTTGTTGGATAGACCCTTCAAGAATGATAGAGTGTCCTGTGTCTCCTATTACAGATTTTAGTTTAAAATCTAATTTTTCTGATATAAGAATGGCTACCCCAGCTTTCTTTTGAGGTCTGCTGGCATGGAAGATGGAGCTCCATCCCTTCACTTTCAGTCTGGATGTATCTTTAGGTTCAAAATGAGTCTCCTGTAAACAGGATATGGATGGGTCCTTTTTATCCAATCTGCAACCCTGTGCCATTTTATGGGAGCATTTAGGCCATTCACATTGAGAGTGATTATTGAAAGATATGAATTGTCATCATGTTGCCTGTGAAGACACTGTTTTTATAGATTGTCCCTGTAAATTTCTGTTGTAGATCACTCTTGGGGTCTTTCTCCATTTATAGAACCCCCCTTAATATTTCTTACAGAGCCAGCTTAGTGGTCACATATTCTTTCAGTTTCTGCCGGTCATGGAAGCTCTGCATCTCTCCATCCATCCTAAATGAAAGTCTTGCCGGATAAAGTATTTTTGGCTGCATGTTCTTCTCATTTAGTACCCTGAATATGTCTTGCCAGGTCTTTCTGGCTTGCCAGGTCTCTGTGTATTGGTTTGATGTTATTCTGATGTTCCTCCCTCTGTACATAAGGAATCTCTTCCCCCTAACTGCCCTTAAGATGGTTTCCTTGGTTCTAAGATTTGCAAGTTTTGCTATTACATGCTGGGGTGTTGGCCTGTTTTCCTTGATTTTAGGAGGGGTCCTCTCTGTTTGTTTCATTCCCCAGATTAGGGAAGTTCTCAGCTACGATTTGCTCAAATACATTTTCTAGTCCTCTCTCTCCACTCCCTCCGGGATTCCAATGATTCTGACATCGGAACGCTTCATGGTGTCACTTACTTCTCTGATTCTATTTTCATGGATTCTGAGTTGTT
>NW_027823142.1:0-274 GCF_054177405.1 Leptonychotes weddellii | reverse complement strand
TTATGCACAAACAATGAATCATGGAACACTTCATCTAAAACTAATGATGTAATGTATGGGGATTAACATAAGAATAAAAAAAAAAACAATTATGATTTCACCTCACTTTGCCCATCAAATAGAGCTATTCATGGTAACTTCCTCATAGAGTGAGGTTAGGATTAAATAAAACACTTAGAATAGCATTCCATGAACACAAGATGTGAGGATAATAACAATGGAACATTGCTGATTATTAAATTCTGCCTCCTGCTTGAAGCCATATCAACAAGAT
>NW_027823141.1:0-274 GCF_054177405.1 Leptonychotes weddellii | reverse complement strand
CTATCTCGGGCCCGTGTAATGAGCCATGTGTGTCTAGCTCTGCCGTCCCAGAGCCATACCAGGAGAGCAGGGGGGCAAGAATGGCTAAGCAAGAGAGAATAAAGAGAAGGGAAGGGGTGCTGCTGGAGTAGTGGGACAGTGCTGGGCTCCAGAGCGTGTGGAAGGAGAGGTAGTTAGCTCTGCTTCAGGGCCCCCCGCCCGGAGGCATTCGGTCCAGGGTCTAGGCCAGCCCTGCCTGACCGGAGTGCAGTGTGAACGACATATGACATTTTAG
>NW_027823140.1:0-274 GCF_054177405.1 Leptonychotes weddellii | reverse complement strand
CCTCGCCAGGCTGATGCCTCATTGTTTGGAACAGTGTTTCTCAGCCAGAGTGGGACAAGTGGGAGTCCTCCGGGGTCTTTTCCCAACTGCTCCCTGCCCTCTGGGACCATCAGTCCACAGCAAGCCACTCCTGAATTTTGCAGGGAGATGAGGTCAACAGGCAGAAAGCTCCATTTCTCAACCAGTCATGCCTTGGGATTCCCCGGGGAGGTTTTCATTGTTGTTGCTGTTCTTAACAATACAGACAGATTCCTGGCCCTGCCCCTCTCCTATT
>NW_027823139.1:0-274 GCF_054177405.1 Leptonychotes weddellii | reverse complement strand
TGACATCACTTTTACGGATCCGATTGAAGGTACTGGAGGGAATGTCAAGGCAGAAGAATACGGTGCCTGGAAGCGGGCAGCTCTTAGACAGCTTTAGCAGAATCCAATGGCCAAATGGCCGAGAATACAAAAACTAAATGTACAGCCTTAGGAAGATGGGCATACAAAAATGCAGATTTCAGTCTACATCTTGGAGGAGGAGCTGTGGTCACCAGACTGGCTATGATCAAGCTCCAGTCTGCTCAGGGAAATGTCAGACAGCCACCCCCAAAGG
>NW_027823138.1:0-274 GCF_054177405.1 Leptonychotes weddellii | reverse complement strand
GCCTGGGTGGCTCAGTTGGTTAAGCGACTGCCTTCGGCTCAGGTCATGATCCTGGAGTCCCGGGATCGAGTCCCGCATCGGGCTCCCTGCTCAGCAGGGAGTCTGCTTCTCCCTCTGACCCTCCTCCCTCTCATGCTCTCTGTCTCTCATTCTCTCTCTCTCAAATAAATAAATAAAATCTTTAAAAAAAAAAAAAGAACCTGTATTTTAAAATTTCTATATTAACGAATAGTCAGCTAACATGTGGCTAAATGTTTGAGAACCTCTGCCTTAT
>NW_027823137.1:0-274 GCF_054177405.1 Leptonychotes weddellii | reverse complement strand
GTCCTTTGGTATATTGAAGATTCAATTACATCCCTGCTCCAGAGAAATGTTTATCAAAGCATCTCAGGGTCTACTAGACCAAGTAGCTCAAGTTAACAATGTGTTATTGTCTTAGTTTGCCTTCTAGTAATTGTTTCTTGTATATTCACTGTGCAAAGAGGGAGCCAATTTTCATCTATCACTTTAATAACCACAGTGCGTATGTACTCAGAATAAAAGATAACAAAATTAATCATACTTCCTTTCCTTGTCTGGAATCTACTTTTGCAGCAAG
>NW_027823136.1:0-274 GCF_054177405.1 Leptonychotes weddellii | reverse complement strand
CGAAGTCCTCAGTAGGGCTGATTGCTGTGCCCCAGTGCCAGGTGGTGGGGGGGGGTGGGGATGGGGCAGGAGGGGGAGGAGGCAGGCAGTCCTGGCGGCAGGGGGGACAGTGCTGGGGAGGGGCCGGGGGCTCAGTGAGCACACAGCAAACACGAGGAAGCGTGCACATCCCAAGTGCAACTCCACTAACAAGTCAACCAAGTCATCTGTAAGGTCAGCCCAAAAGGGGTGCCCCCAAGTAACTTGTTCCTGGTGAGAAGCAGTACAGGGGGAT
>NW_027823135.1:0-274 GCF_054177405.1 Leptonychotes weddellii | reverse complement strand
TCCATATGACACATACCACATAGACCACACACACCATATACAACACACATACCACAGACATAACCCACACCACGCGCACAACACATCTACATAACACATGCCACACACAATACACACCACACAGACCACACACCTAACACACACCAAATACAACACCCATACAACACATACCCCAGACACAGCACACAATACACACACAACACACTACACATGGAGCACACATATATACAACACATACCACACACCACACATACATCTACACAGAACATACGTG
>NW_027823134.1:0-274 GCF_054177405.1 Leptonychotes weddellii | reverse complement strand
GTCCTTCACAACCACAAAGGTCCAGGGCTCCGTGTGGGCCCCACTTGGGGCAGTTCCTATCATCCAGTAAATTAAAATCAGAAATTAAAACACAGGAAAATGCGAGAATGTTCATTAAGAATAAATATAATAGGGGCTCATGGGTGGCTCAGTCGGTTGAGCGTCTGCCTTCAGCTCCGGTCATGATCCCAGGGTCCTGAGATCGGTCCCATATCGGGTTCCCTGCTCAGCGGGGAGTCTGCTTCTCCCTCTGCCCCCACCCAAGCTCGTGCTC
>NW_027823133.1:0-274 GCF_054177405.1 Leptonychotes weddellii | reverse complement strand
GTTTTTTTTCCCTTGCTCTTTTTGTGACAGGATAGAGGGGAATCACTGGAAGTGAAAGAAGCAAGACTTCGTCTTGGGTCAGTTTCGACTCTGCACAAACCCCAAAACAGACCTTTGAAAACTCAGACCAATGTCCTGGGTCCTTGAGAACCAGTGTGAGCGAGTGGCTGATGTGAGTGCTTTGTTGCCATGGAACCAATGTGGCTTGTATTCTTTTTTCATTTTTTTCCCTCAAAATCCAGATGGATAAGGTAGTGGGTGGGGAAAGTACCAG
>NW_027823132.1:0-2541 GCF_054177405.1 Leptonychotes weddellii | reverse complement strand
AAGAAGCTAGCGGGAGGGGAAGAATGAAGCGGGGGAAATCGGAGGGGTGGACGAACCATGAGAGACGATGGACTCTGAAAAACAAACTGAGGGTTCTAGAGCGGAGGGGGGTGGGAGGATGGGTTAGCCTGGTGGTGGGTATTGAGGAGGGCACATTCTGCATGGAGCACTGGGTGTTATGCACAAACAATGAATCATGGAACACTACATCTAAAACTAATGATGTAATGTATGGGGATTAACATAAGAATAAAAAAAAATATTTAATCACAAAAAAAAAAGATGTTTTAGAAGAAATTGCAAATTAAGCTTAAGGAAAAGAAAAGAAAGAAAATAGTGAAGACAAAGGCAGAAATTATTGAAATTAAAAATACATCCATAATTCAAAAGATCACCAAATCAATGATATTTAAAATAACTATGAAAAGTGATTACTTACTATCAAGGCTGATTAGGGCAAGGAAAAGGGACTTCATTGGAGATAATAAAGTTATTAATTTTTAAAGATTTTGTTTATTTATTTATTTGAGAGACAGAGAGAGAGCAAGTGCAGCTTGGAGCAGAGGGTGAGGGACCAATGGACTCTGTACTGAGCATGGAGCCTGACATGGGGCTCGATCTCATGACCCTGAGATCATGACCTCTGCCAAAACCAAGAGTCAGACGCTTAACTGACTGAACCAGTCAGGTGCCCCAATAAAGTTATTTTTAAAAAATATATGAAGCTGGGGTGCCTGGGTGGCTCAGTTGGTTAAGCAAGTGCCTTCGGCTCAGGTCATGATCCTGGAGTCCTGGGATCGAGTCCCATATCGGGCTCCCTGCTCAGCAGGGAGTCTGCGTCTCCCTCTGACCCTCCCCCCTCTCATGTGCTCTCTCTCTCTCTCTCTCTCTCATTCTCTGTCTCTCAAATATATAAATAAAGTCTTTAAAAAAATAAAAATAAATAAAAAATGTATGAAGCTATTAGAACAACTGGGGCCATATATCTGAAAATTTACATGACATGGACAAATTTTTATAAAAATGTAATTACCAAGTATGGCATGAGAAAAATAATAAAATTTGAATATTCCTATAACAATTAATGAAGTAGAATCCATAATTAAAAACCTCCTACATGGAAACTTTTAGGCACAGATGGTCTTATTGATTAATATTTCCAAACAAGTAAAGAAAAAATAATAGCAATTTTATGCATTCTTTCAGAGAATAAAAACAAATAAAACACTCTCAAATTTATATCATGAAGTCATAGCATTAATGCTAAATACTGATGAGGATGTGGTTAGAAGAAAATTATGAACTGATCTCACTAAGGAACATAGGCACAAACATTCTTAACACATTATTATTAAAGTAAGTACAGTAATGATATGTGATGATGAGTTTGGAATGAAAATGAAAATACATAATGAAAATGAAAATACATAATGATGAGTTTGGATTGACCTCAGGATATTTTTTTCAGTATTTCTAAATCAGTCTAATTCTTCAATACAGTAAAAGAGAAAAACATGGCAATTTCAATAGAAAGCATAAAAGATTTTAATAAAATTCAACATCTAATTTGATTAAAAAAAACCTTTCTAGATTAGGAATACATGGAAAGTACTTAACCTGATAAATTGTATCCTAAAAATATTATTCTTCATGATAAAATATTGAATGACTTCTGTTTGAGAAAGTAACAAGATGAGAATGTGTCCACAATCACCACTTTTGTTTAACAATGTACTAGATGTTCTAGATGGTAAGACAAACAAGAACACAAATAAAAGCTACACATAATGGAAAGAAATAAAACTATTATTACTTGAAAACTGGTAATGTAGAAAGAAAAGCTAAAGCTGCAGATAGCAGGAAAAAAGTCAAATACTTAAGATTACATTTAATGAGAATGACATAACAAAAACACAAACAAACATAAATAAAATATAGAATTAAAAATAAGTTAATAAAAACACTAGGGGGATAAACTCAAAATGGATGAAAGACCTCAATGTGAGACAGGAATCCATTAAAATCCTAGAGGAGAACATAGGCAGTAACCTCTTTGACATCGGCCACAGCAACTTCTTTCAAGATACATCTCCAAAAGCTAGTGAAACAAAAGCAAAAATGAACTTTTGGGACTTCATCAAGATCAAAAGCTTCTGCACAGCAAATGAAACAGTCAACAAAACAAAAAGGCAACCCACAGAATGGGAGAAGATATTTGCAAATGACACTACAGATAAAGGGCTGGTATCCAAGATCTATAAAGAACGTCTCAAACTCAACACCCAAAAAACAAATAAGTCAAAAAATGGGTAGAAGACATGAACAGACACTTCTCAAAAGACATACAAATGGCTAACAGACACATGAAAAAATGTTCATCATCATTAGCTATCAGGGAAATCCAAATCAAAACCACATTGAGATACCACCTTACACCAGTTAGAATGGCAAAAATTGGCAAAGCAAGAAAGAACAAGTGTTGGAGAGGTTGTGGAGAAAGGGGAACCCTCTTACACTGTTGGTGGGAATGCAAGTTGGTAC
>NW_027823131.1:0-274 GCF_054177405.1 Leptonychotes weddellii | reverse complement strand
GGGGGGCGGGGGGTTGCTCAGTAAGGGGGGATGGGCACTGCGGAGTACGAGTACATATGTACTGCCCAATTTTTGACCCAATAAAATGTGTCTGGCCGAATTCGGCACGCCCACCGATTTCGAACCTTTAGGGAATAGAATGTTCGTTGTGTAGAATTGGTTCCCGTGGGATTTGGGTGTGTTTATGGCTAAATTTGGTTTCTGTAAGTAAAGTTTTATTCAAACACAGTCATGTTCATTTGTTCATGGTTCGTCTGTGACTGCTTTCGTGCTG
>NW_027823130.1:0-274 GCF_054177405.1 Leptonychotes weddellii | reverse complement strand
TCCTATTCTACCAAGAACTTTGTTACATTTGTGCCATATTGATGCTCTTCCCTCCATCTGAATTCAGTTTTCTTTCCAGGCCTTCCAATCTACTCTTTTTTTTTATTATTATGTTATGTTAATCACCATACATTACATCATTAGTTTTAGATGTAGTGTTCCATGATTCATTATTTGCGTATAACACCCAATGCTCCATGCAGAACATGCCCTCTTTAATACCTACCACCAGGCTAACCCATCCTCCCACCCTATCCCCTCTAGAACCCTCAGT
>NW_027823129.1:0-274 GCF_054177405.1 Leptonychotes weddellii | reverse complement strand
CGCCTGGGTGGCTCAGTCAGTTGGGTGGTGGACTCTTGGTTTCGGCTCAGGTCATGATCTCAGGGTCGTAAGACTGAGCCCCACGTAGGGCTCTGTATTCAGTGCAGAGTCTGCTTGTCTCTCTCCCTGCCCCTCCCCCCACTCTCTGTCTAGTGCGTGCTCTCTCTCAAATAAATAAATAAATAAATAAATAAATAAATAAATAAAATCTTAAAAAAAAAAGACACTAAATTTTGGGGTATTTTTGTACAGAGCAATAGGCGACAAGAGAAGT
>NW_027823128.1:0-274 GCF_054177405.1 Leptonychotes weddellii | reverse complement strand
GTCCTTTGGTATATTGAAGATTCAATTACATCCCTGCTCCAGAGAAATGTTTATCAAAGCATCTCAGGGTCTACTAGACCAAGTAGCTCAAGTTAACAATGTGTTATTGTCTTAGTTTGCCTTCTAGTAATTGTTTCTTGTATATTCACTGTGCAAAGAGGGAGCCAATTTTCATCTATCACTTTAATAACCACAGTGCATATGTACTCAGAATAAAAGATAACAAAATTAATCATACTTCCTTTCCTTGTCTGGGATCTACTTTTGCAGCAAG
>NW_027823127.1:0-274 GCF_054177405.1 Leptonychotes weddellii | reverse complement strand
GTGTTATACGCAAACAATGAATCATGGAACACTACATCAAAGACTAATGATGTAATGTATGGTGATTAACATAATATAAAAAAAAGACTAATGAATCACTGAACTCCACCTCTGAAACTAATAATACCCTATATGTTAATTAACTGAATTTAAATAAAATAAATTTTTCAAAAAGAAGTGAATTTCTTATAGACAGCTATATTAATTTCCTATAGCTGCTAAACCAAATTACCACAAACTTGGTGACCACGTATTTATTCTCTCACAGTTCTGG
>NW_027823126.1:0-274 GCF_054177405.1 Leptonychotes weddellii | reverse complement strand
TAAATCAAAAACTAGTTGAAGTATGTCTCAGAGAATGCTCCCTAGTATCCCTTGCCAACTACCTTCCTCCTATAACCAGTATAATTCTTCTTGCTTCATACCTTCCAGGAAGAATCTAGAACTCAATCACACTAACATGTGAATGACTCATACTAAGAGAAATCTGTCAGGGTTCAAACATTTGCATCACACAGCAACCAAAGGGCATCCTTGGGCTCTGCCCAGGTGCTTCAGGGCTTTTCTGAAAAGAATTTTCCAGACAACTGTGAAGACT
>NW_027823125.1:0-274 GCF_054177405.1 Leptonychotes weddellii | reverse complement strand
CCCCACGTGGAGCTCGATCTCATGATCCCAAGATCATGACCTGAGCTGAAACCAAGAGTCAGATGCCTAACCAACCAGGCCACCTAGGCACCCCCCCAGATACCTTTTAGACCATGTCACCTTGATGCCTTCTGTCATTCATGTGCTGATCAACTGCCTGACTAGATAAGCAGCTACCCAAGGTCTTTTTTTTTTTTTTAATTTTATTATGTTATGTTAGTCATCATACAATACATCATTAGTTTTTGATGTGGTGATCCACGATCCATTGTTT
>NW_027823124.1:0-274 GCF_054177405.1 Leptonychotes weddellii | reverse complement strand
CAGAATGAAACATGAATAAGAGACATGGCTCCTGCCCTCAGGGAGCTAAGAATCCAAAGTATTAGCTGTACTGACTTGAAACTAAACCCCATTCCCCTCCCATTCCCAGCCACAATCCGTTCAACAAGTATTTAAGGAGCCACTACAATAAATGTGCACACCCTGGGCCAAACACTGGATATATGTTCTCTTTTTTTTTCTTTTTTTTATTATTATTATGTTATGTTAATCACCATACATTACATCATTAGTTTTTGATGTAGTGTTCCACGAT
>NW_027823123.1:0-274 GCF_054177405.1 Leptonychotes weddellii | reverse complement strand
TGTCTGGTGCTCGTTTTTTCCTTGTGAACTTTAATACATGTTTAATATGAATCTTAATGATTTGATTACAATGGCATAATTACATAATTGAAATGTATTGTGCATGCTGGTGGAAGGAGTCTGGAAGGTGCTCAGTGAGTGACGTTACATAAACAGAATAATAATGATGGTGAGGTTGGTAGTGAGACTAATGAGAAAATGATTAGAAAAACTTAGAAGGAATGGACACTTGTGGAATTGAGAGGGTAGCATTTCTTTTGCTTTAACGATTAGT
>NW_027823122.1:0-274 GCF_054177405.1 Leptonychotes weddellii | reverse complement strand
TCTAATTCCATTTCTAGGTCTCTAACCTGCATATTTTCTGGAAAGATCAAATATGCCCATATGGAAGGGTTTGGAGAGCAGTGTATGAGAAGGAGCCTCTTTTTTTTGTCTCTAATTCTGGCCCCTGGACTGCATGTCTATCTATAGAGAACCACTGCTTTACCCCAAAATACTTCTGCATTGATCTCCTAAGTACAGAGACATTCTTAAATAATCATAGTAAAATGGTCAAATTCAGGAAATTTAACATTGATAAAATATTACTATCTGATAT
>NW_027823121.1:0-2541 GCF_054177405.1 Leptonychotes weddellii | reverse complement strand
AGGAGAGGGGACCAGGCCATGGTGGAGGTCATCACCGATCCTGCCTTCTGTGGCCCCACAGCTGTGTAGAGCCTCCCCTAATCTCTCCCTTCGCCTCTTCATCCTCTGAGAGAGGGAGGGCTTGTCTATGCAAATGAGACCCCCAGCTCTCTGATGCCTCCCTGGTCCTGGTCAGGTCCTCTGCTTCAGCATGTCAGGGGGTTAGGCAGGGGGAGGGGTTGTGTGGGGCCAGGGGTGGGGAGGTCCCAGCTGCAAGTGCTGAGCAGAGAGCACAGGCAGGGCCAGGTGGCAGGGACCAGCTCTGATCACCCCTGACTCCTCAGAAATGGAACCAGAGTGCCCCCTGATGTCCAGACCCAGACACATCATTGTGTGACATGGTGGCCACAGCCCATCAGACATATGTCTACACCACCGCCTACCAAACTGTTTTGACCACTGTTCCCTGCATTTGGGCCTGACCAGATGTCCCTATATGTCACCTCCCACTACTTCAGGACTCACTCTATGGCCTGCTAAGAGTCTCCAGAATGAGTCTGTCCATGGTTCCCTTCTCTGCTCCTGCATCAGGACTGAGGTGATGTCTCTACACAAACTCTTCTAGATCAGGATCCAATCCCAAGCAGTGATGGGTCCCCAGGGACAAAAGGTCGCTTCGGGCAGGATGCTGGGACTTTCCTCTTATGTGCCTTCTCCCTGATTTCCAGAGCTCTCCTTCCTCGGGGAACCCCACAGCACTGAGGACATGGGGAGCTCTTCTCTGCAGTTTGTGGGTTGTGGCCGTCACGTGTATTCCTAGAGGGTTACACACTGAGCATCTTTGTCACCCGTCACTCTTTCCCCGTGCTTGAAACAACAGGCCTCCACACACTGGCCAGGGATTCCCTCCCCGGCTCTGTCCTCCCAGCACAGACACGAGTCTGCAGGAGCCCTGCCACATGAGTGTGTACGGCCCTGACCTCAGAGCACAAAGGGCAAGTCTGCTGGAAATTCTGGGAAGAAAGGAGTGACAGCTGTAGATGCTCTGACAGGGGCCTAGTGACAGAGTTTATGTGTCAGTCACCACGGAGCCAAACTCGTACTTGGGATGAACGTGTGTTATTTTATACGTAATTCTATTCAGTAAGATTGATTTAAACTCAATGACAATGTCAGTGTGAAGATGCACGTACAATCAGGAGTGGACTTTCCCCAGATCTGTGCTTAGTGCAGAGAGAATCTGGGTGGAAAACAGTGGTACAGAAATGCCTTCTGTTCTCAGGAGAATTCGGGTATATAGTCTTTGTCTAAAATCACTTATTTGTACCATGTGTCTGGTCTCCCAGGTAGGAAAGGTCAACGTGGTGCCCAGTGAAACCCCTTGAGGGGCCTGTTCCTATGAACTCAGAACCATCCTGCTGACAAAATTATCAAACACATCCAGAGCTTCCAGGACAGAAGGATTTGCGGTCAGACCACTCTCTGGGGTGAGCACAGCTCTAGTCCCTGCAACTGTGTCCAGCATGTTCAGGATGGAACCTTTATTCATTCAACCACCCATGACTACAGGAATGGATATCTCCTACCCAAGGCCAAGTGGACCCAGAAGTTTCTGTCAAAGGTCCCAGATGTGAGTGTTGGCAAGGTGGAGATAAGGGGGAAGGTGTCCCTGAGGTCACAGGCCCCGTGGCCCTGGGATGGGACAGAGGACTTTCCATCGGAGTGCAGCCTGGCTGGAGATGTCACTGGGGTGACTGAGGGAGGGACAGCCCAGGACTGAGAGCACAGGGAGGGTGTGTCTCATGTCCCCCATGGGCCTTGAGCTCCAAGGGAAGAGCACTGAGCCTGGGATCCCAGAATCAAGGTACCGATCAGCCTCAAGCCCTGACTGGAACCCAGAGGTGATGGGGGCTGAGCTGCCCATGGGGACAGAGACTCCCCCTGGGATTCCTAAGCATCAGCCTCAACCCAGGACCAAAAATGAAGAAATGTAACCCCTGGCCCTCCCCCCCTGAGGGATGTTTCTCTATCGAGATTCTCTTTATAAACCCCCAGCATCCGGATCCTGTGTTTAGAGGTAAGGATCTCAAAGATTTTTACTGGAATAGGATTTATTTTAGCCAGGAAGACTCATGTGAGAGCAGAACTATTAACAATTTACTGAATCAGAAGTCCAGGTCCTGGTGAGTAACAAAAAATCTGTCGTGGTACCTGGGTGGCTCAGTCGTTAAGCATCTGCCTTCAGCTCAGGTCATTATCCCAGGATCCTGGGATTGAGCCCCACATCGGGATCCCTGCTTCTCGGGAAGACTGCTTCTCCCTCTCCCACACCCCCCGCTTGTGTCCCGTCTCTCACTGTGTCTTTCTCTGTCAAATAAATAAAATCTAGGAAAAATAATCTCTCAATTTTTTTTTTTATCTCTGCAGACACAAGACCTACAGCTGTGGGTTTTCAGGTTTCTGGAACCACAGGGTGGGGGGGAGCATGCAGCCCCCTCCTTCCTACCCCGCATCCGAGCCAGACCCAAAAGCCCCCATGTCCCCAGGGGTCTACCAGGGAGT
>NW_027823120.1:0-274 GCF_054177405.1 Leptonychotes weddellii | reverse complement strand
GAGAAGCAGGCTTCCCGCGGAGCAGGGAGCCTGATGCGGGGCTCGATCCCAGGACCCTGGGATCATGACCTGAGCCGAAGGCAGACGCTTAACGACTGAGCCACCCAGGCGCCCGTGCATGTTATTTTAACTATATAATAATTAATACCAGAAAGCAGTGGGTAAATTACAAATATAGAAGAAAGTCAAGGAATAAATTATGTCTATTCGCAAAGTAAACTCTTCTGTTAACCTTTTATCTTTTTTTATATATGTTACTATATTCATTATGCAT
>NW_027823119.1:0-274 GCF_054177405.1 Leptonychotes weddellii | reverse complement strand
AGTAGGGTCTCAGCTCATTATCCTTGCATGCTCCCACGAGCCCAAGCCCACTTGCCCAGGTCAGAGGACCCTGATTTTTTTTTTTACTTTTTGCCCACCGGGGGGTGGGGAAGGAATGTCATACCTCATTGTAACTTGACCATTGTTTGATGTCTGCCTCCCTGACAGGGCTGGGTGGTCTTCTCTGCTCACCCCAAGTCTCTGCCAGCTTATCCCGTGCCACCCCCTCCCATCTTAGGTCTCCTCTCCCCTCTCTATGTGCCACTCCCCCTCT
>NW_027823118.1:0-274 GCF_054177405.1 Leptonychotes weddellii | reverse complement strand
GGGCAGATGCTCTCATTTTATGCTCTGAACTTCAGTCACCTGTAAAATGAGATGGAAGTGTATTTTGAGCATTATGACAGCTCTGAGATAATCCAGAAGAAAAGCTTGGCACGTGCCTGGCACACAGTAAGCTCTCTATAAAGACTTGAAATTGTTATCTCGAGAGGTTTGGAGCTGTGAATCCAGCACACCAGTCAGGCGAGACACGGCTTGGGTTTTTGGCCGGTAGGCCGCCATCCTCTGGCTCCGCCGCGCTGCCCTCCACCCTCCTCGC
>NW_027823117.1:0-274 GCF_054177405.1 Leptonychotes weddellii | reverse complement strand
TTTGTAGGTTAATTTTCCAGAAGGCAATGATGATGACATTCTTGGTTTTACCTCCTAAGGTGAACCAACTCAGATAAAAAAAAAATAGGTATCTTAGTTAAAAATGCTTTGCTTCATTCTAAAAGCCGTATAAATTCACTATAGGGAAATTAGGAGGGAGAGAGAGCATCAAAAATAAAGAAAAATAGTTTTTTTTTTTAAAAAAACACAGTCTCTCCTAGGCCTCTTCTAGCAATTTAGAATTCTTTCTATGACAGGCTCTGAATGAAGTCCA
>NW_027823116.1:0-274 GCF_054177405.1 Leptonychotes weddellii | reverse complement strand
CGCCTGGGTGGCTCAGTTGGTTAAGCGACTGCCTTCGGCTCAGGTCATGATCCTGGAGTCCTGGGATCGAGTCCTGCATCGGGCTCCCTGCTCAGCAGGGAGTCTGCTTCTCCCTCTGACCCTCCCCCCTCTCATGCTCTCGCTCTATCTCATTCTCTCTCTCAAATAAATAAATAAAATCTTTAAAAAAAAAAAAAAAGACTGTTGCCTTTCTTTTAAGTTCCTCTTCACTGTTACTTGTCTGGTAACTTCCAAACTGGTCTTCTTCCATTTT
>NW_027823115.1:0-274 GCF_054177405.1 Leptonychotes weddellii | reverse complement strand
GCCGCTCTGCCTACTTGTGCTATCTCTCTGTCAAATAAATACATTTAAAAAAATCTTTAAAAAAAAAGAAAAAAGAAAGGACTGGTGCTTAAAACCCAGCTCCCCTTCCCCATCCAGGATTCCAAACACACAATAATTTCACCCTCAGTGCTTGTCATTCCAGCCTCCAGTGTCAGAAGGCTCGTGCGCGCCTGGGGTCTCTGGCATCTGAAGATAGCCAACCTGGGGGTGCGGTGGGGGAGCCCTTTGTGCCACAGGATCTGGCGAATTCTCT
>NW_027823114.1:0-274 GCF_054177405.1 Leptonychotes weddellii | reverse complement strand
TTATTGTTGTTTCTAAGGGAAGGTAAAGGCAAGGCAGGGTAAGCAGGCTTATGATTGGCTAGTTTGAATAATTTCTTTTTTTTTTTTTTTAAAGATTTTATTTATTTGACAGAGAGAGACACAGCGAGAGAGGGAACACAAGCAGGGGGAGTGGGAGAGGGAGAAGCAGGCTTCCTGCGGAGCAGGGAGCCCGATGCGGGGCTCGATCCCAGGACCCTGGGATCATGACCTGAGCCGAAGGCAGACGCTTAACGACTGAGCCACCCAGGCGCCC
>NW_027823113.1:0-274 GCF_054177405.1 Leptonychotes weddellii | reverse complement strand
CATCTTACATGTCTATATCATTGTGTACAAGGATTAATCAAGTTTATTTGGTTTCTTGATCAGTTGATTTGGCTCCAACCATCAAATATAATTTAGAAAACTCAAGAGAAGTAAAGTCAATTGTATTTAACCTTATTTTTGCTTACCATGTTCTTTCTTCCTTCCTAACATTCCAAGGTCCTCTTTTTTTTTTTTTTTTTTATCATTTTCTTTCTTTTTAGAGAACTTCCTCTATCTACTCTTTTAGGGAAGTTCTGGGACATTCTCATAGTTT
>NW_027823112.1:0-274 GCF_054177405.1 Leptonychotes weddellii | reverse complement strand
GCAAAGTTAAGCAGTTGTGATAGACCATATGGCCAACAAAGCAGAAACCACTTACCAGTTTCTGGCTCTTTCCAGAAAAAAAAAAATCGCTAACCCCTGCTGTAAGCCATGACCTGAAAATCATTTTGTGAGTATTTTCTTAGGGCATGGGTTGAATACAGCTATTGATGATAACAGTGTGTGTGTGTGTGTGTGTGTGAGGCTGGATGACTCAGTATCACTGGTAAGCAGTAAAAAGACTACAGGGTCTGATGTCATAAAGGCACGTTACCTG
>NW_027823111.1:0-274 GCF_054177405.1 Leptonychotes weddellii | reverse complement strand
TGTGCACGAACAATGAATCATGGAACACTTCATCTAGAACTAATGATGTAATGTATGGGGATTAACATAAGAATAAAAAAAAAATTCAAAAAAAAAATAAAATAAATGTAAACTTGTAATACCATATAAATAAATATCCTTTCAAATATAAAAAAAAAATAAAAAATAAAATAAAATAAAACAGTTCTTTACGTTTTTCAGAAAAATTGAAGTGTATAGATGAGGAAATGAGCTAGTGACTGACAAGGGTAGACTGACCATAGATTTTTGAAAG
>NW_027823110.1:0-2541 GCF_054177405.1 Leptonychotes weddellii | reverse complement strand
TTTTAAAGATTTTATTGATTTATTTGACAGAGAGAGACACAGCGAGAGAGGGAACACAAGCAGGGGGAGTGGGAGAGGGAGAAGGAGAAGCAGGCTTCCCGCCGAACAGGGAGCCCGATGCGGGGCTCGATCCCAGGACCCTGGGATCATGACCTGAGCCGAAGGCAGACGCTTAACGACTGAGCCACCCAGGCGCCCCCTGCTGTAGGATTCTTACACAGTGCATTAGTAGTAGAAACATTTGAAGGCAGACCGCTAAGTTAAAGATGCATGTTCTAATCTTTGCCTGCGAAGAGAAGAATGTCAGGCAATATGTTGCCCTTTTACTGTGAATTAATAAATTTAGTTTCACTTTTACACTAATGATTTTTTTTTAGTTTATCCATCTTTCAGAGTAACATCTATTCTTGGTTGAATAAGACCATTAAAGTGAATTTATTAAGGGAACAGATGCTCGACTTGTGAAACATCTAGTAGAAGGCCTACAATCCTATAGCTTTATAATTTATACCTCCTTTTCTTTCCCTTCTTTTCCCTCTTCTCCATGTTATTAATCCCTTTTCTATCATGCAGAGCACATCTCCACTGGTGTGACATCATCTAGGCAGGACCATGTGTCATTTGTTTACTGCTATGTACCCACAACCTGGCTTTTCACAGTTTTCCAGTAAATGTTTGAATTGGCTTTTATGCTTGCATTTTATTACTTCCAGAGTAATGAGTTTGTAAACTCCTTTATTTCAAAAAATGAATATCTAATTCTTTTTTGACAAGGTAGAAGTCAAGGTGATCAATTACATTTTTTCAGCCACTTAGCCCGCATCTCTTCACTGCTGGAGGTGTTTCCCCCTTGCTTACGATGATGAAGTGTGGGGAAAGGGCTTTCCATTTTTTTATCAAGATATGCACATAATCGTTTTGGAGATTGTTTCATCACAGCTCAGCTGAGGACACCGGGCTTGTTGGTGGAAAGTAAATAATCATCCCTCTAGTTGAGCTGCTTTACAGCCACTCCACCGAAATCATCCCATGACACTCTGGAAGTTCCTTTTCCTAAGGTTGTTCTCTCCTATTGCCCCATGGTTCCTCTTTCTTTTTGATGCTTTACCTTCGCTAAGGTTCCTTTTTTGACTTGAGAACAGGAATCTGGTGTGGATCAAGGAAATCCTCTTTAGTTTCAAGCAGAATCACTCTGTAGAAGAGGTGGAAAACTGGAGTTTAAGAAATCTCCCATTCTGGGTATTAAATAATTTCATCTACATCTAAAGATTAGAGATGTATTTATAATTTGGTAGAATTATTGTCATGTCGAAGTTGCATGCCTGTTGTTCTCAGACATTATTTTCTGAAAACCACTTGTCCCACATTAGGCTCCAAATAAAATGACAAAGTCCATGTCCATTACCTTGCTAATTAAAGTTACGGGCTCCATTGGTCCTTCCCAATCTTGGGTTTGTCCTGTGGCGTAGGCCGTAAGATCAGAGAAGAGGGTTGCTATAGACAGGAGATAGCATTCTGGCCCCTTACTCACCTCCATTCTATGATTTCCAATCTTTTTATAAGCATCACTGACAAGCATTTTTCCTTAATTTATCATAGCATTTCTCCCCTTTCCTACTCACAATATATAACTAGTTTATGCCACTTCATACATGCTCCCCAAATCTACTTTTTAAAGAATGATTTTTCCTTCTTACAATATAATTTCATCACAGTCTTCAAATCCCAGTGTATCTGCCCTTCCAGAAGACTTCTGAATTCTCTGTTCAACTTAGTAGTCTGTCCCTTTTGTAACCAATTGTCTTTTGAAGTCTCTTTATAAGAGATTCTTTCTTTATTAGTTTGTTTTCTTGGTGCACATGATTGAGCCACTACTTCAGATGCTCATTTGAAACAACAGGATTATCAATCCAGGTGCCATGTAGTCCTAAATGGATTTGTTTTTGTTTTTTCTTTTCTTTTTCTGGAATCTAACATCCTTCTCATAACCAAGTTAACCATTCATCAAAAGATGTACTGAGAAAGAGAATGAGGCTTGTTAACAGCATTCCCATCAACCAAAGAAAAGAGTGGGAAAAAAAAACAAACTACAACCTAAAAATACGAGTTTTTATCATGCACATTATATAATGCATTTTAGCTCATGAAATATGTTTATCTGAATATATTATAATAAGAAATATTATTATGTATTTAAAATTCTCTCATTGTAAAGATAATAGATTCAAATGGCATGGATATAATGCCTCTATCTCAGTCATGGCAGATATTTCATTTTTATGTAATTTCTTTCCCTTCAAGATACCACAATTGAAAATAAAATGAGTGGGTGACAGGTGTTTCTCCTTTATTTTCCCATGCTCCTTTGCCACTCCAGCTGAGAGATCTCATAAAAATCTCAGCTCTCCCCTAGAAAAGCATGCTGCACCTGTTTGCCATGTGCTTAGTGACTACTAACATTTATATATCGCTGTATTCCAAGTCAAATAAATTGATAGAATGCAACTCAAAAACGCAGCGCGTTGCATCTCTAATGCTTTT
>NW_027823109.1:0-274 GCF_054177405.1 Leptonychotes weddellii | reverse complement strand
CGAAGTCCTCAGTAGGGCTGATTGCTGTGCCCCAGTGCCAGGTGGTGGGGGGGGGTGGGGATGGGGCAGGAGGGTGAGGAGGCAGGCAGTCCTGGCGGCAGGGGGGACAGTGCTGGGGAGGGGCCGGGGGCTCAGTGAGCACACAGCAAACACGAGGAAGCGTGCACATCCCAAGTGCAACTCCACTAACAAGTCAACCAAGTCATCTGTAAGGTCAGCCCAAAAGGGGTGCCCCCAAGTAACTTGTTCCTGGTGAGAAGCAGTACAGGGGGAT
>NW_027823108.1:0-274 GCF_054177405.1 Leptonychotes weddellii | reverse complement strand
CTAGAGTTAAATGGTGGTGATGGTTGCACAACTTTGTGAATACACTAAAACCACTGAATAAGTGTGAATATTTATGGTATGAATTACTTCTCAATTAAAAAAAAAAAGCCATGAGATAATGTATGGTAGATCCCTGAATATTACTTGGCACATAAGCGATAGTCAGTGAGTGTTTCCTCCCTCCCTCCCTCCCTCCCTCCCTTCCTTCCTTCCCTTCCCTTCCTTTCCCCCTTTCCCTTTCTTCCTTCTCCTTCCTTCCTTCCTTTTTCTTTCT
>NW_027823107.1:0-274 GCF_054177405.1 Leptonychotes weddellii | reverse complement strand
TCAGGTTCCTGTTACACCGAAGTGCAGCTGAGGTTGAGCTAACGAGAATGAACTGATTCCCTGTAAAATGAACCAACGGTAATAGAAACAAACTTGGAGTACATATAAAAACCATTTCTCCTCTGGAACGAAGCCTCCGACGTAGGGTCTGGAACAGAACACGCCCCTCCTGCTGTTCATCAATTATGACCTAGAGTCCCCTATGAAGATTCAGAATGCAATTTGTCAACCTTTGGGGCTTAAAGGACCATCCTGAAAATTCTTTTTTTTTTTT
>NW_027823106.1:0-274 GCF_054177405.1 Leptonychotes weddellii | reverse complement strand
GCTCTTTGTTTCTTTGTATTTTATTTTTTTATTTTTTACTTTTTTACTATTTATTTGAGAGAGAGAGAGCACAAGGAGGGCAGGGGAAGGCAGAGGGAGAGGAATAAGCAGATTCCCTGCTGAGCAGGGAGGCAGATGCAGGCTCAATCCCAGGACATCAGGATCATGACCTGAGCTGAAGGCAGACACTTAACCTACCAAGCCACCAGGCGTACCTGTTTCTTTGTATTTTAAAACCACTGTTAAAATCACAATTTTGAAATTTGCCTTTGTG
>NW_027823105.1:0-274 GCF_054177405.1 Leptonychotes weddellii | reverse complement strand
AACAATGAATCATGGAACACTACATCAAAAAAAAATATTATATAAATGTAAGACATATCATTAACATCATTGATCCTTTGTAGATATTTCCAGTGACAACCAGTAACAGGCAATGTGCTAGCTCCTCCTGACTGAATAGATAAGCATGTCTGTGTGTGTGTGTGTGTGTGTGTGTATGTGTATCATCCGAATTTAAAATGCTCTTCATCTTTTCCTCACTACCTAGTCTGAGAGTCATTTAGGTAAGTTATCAAAACTCTTTAATGTGATCTTT
>NW_027823104.1:0-274 GCF_054177405.1 Leptonychotes weddellii | reverse complement strand
GGGTGGCTCAGTTGGTTAAGCGACTGCCTTCGGCTCAGGTCATGATCCTGGAGTCCCGGGATCGAGTCCCGCATTGGGCTCCCTGCTCGGCGGGGAGTCTGCTTCTCCCTCTGACCCTCCTCCCTCTCATGCTCTCTGTCTCTCATTCTCTCTCTCTCAAATAAATAAATAAAATCTTTAAAAAAAATAAAAAATAAAATGTTACTTGATAATCATGTGCAAATAGTTCCTGAGTTATATGGATTTGTTTTTCAGTGAGCACAAATGCACCCTG
>NW_027823103.1:0-274 GCF_054177405.1 Leptonychotes weddellii | reverse complement strand
GAGCAGGTGTGTAACCCCATCATCACCGGACTGTACCAGGGGGCGGGCGGCCCCGGGGCCGGAGGCTTTGGGGCTCAGGCCCCCAAAGGGGGCTCTGGGTCCGGCCCCACCATTGAGGAGGTGGATTAAGACTTCTTCCTCAAATTGTTTGTGTTTGTGTCGGAGACTGTTGGGATTCAGGACTCTTGCATTGCCTTCCGTGTCTGTGTTTCATCAGCTCTCAACATTGCCAGTTGTTTGCTTAATTTCAACTGTCTCTTTTGGTGAATTCATG
>NW_027823102.1:0-274 GCF_054177405.1 Leptonychotes weddellii | reverse complement strand
GACCAGCATTAGTCTCATTATTCAGATGAGGAAATTGAAGCTCAGGGATGTTAATTAACTTGCCCAAGGCCACACATCTGGTTAAGGGGTCCAACATAACCTAGGAAATTCCAAAGAATTTCTTTCGCTGTTCTGTACTCATTCACTCACTCAACAAATATTTATTGATCTGTGTGTGCCAGGAGCTCTGCTAGGAATGGAGGACACGCTCTACACAAACCCCTTCTCTCTGCTTTTTGTGACTGAGCCTCGGGAGTTGGGTTAGAGGGCTTTT
>NW_027823101.1:0-274 GCF_054177405.1 Leptonychotes weddellii | reverse complement strand
GTGATTCAATATGCAGCTAAGGTTTCAAACCAATGTTTTGGAAAGACTTTAAAAGAAGATTGAGATGCAGAGGGATTTCTGATGAAATCCTGTTGAAGGTTTCCATTATACCATGTCAAAAATTCCTTTAACCAAAATGGAGTTGTTGTAATAGGGGAACGTCCTGGGGATCTTCAAGACCACAAACTACAGTCACTATCAGATGTTCTTAAAACAGTCCTCAAGAAGTTAAAAATAGAATTACCATGTGATCCAGAAATCCACTGCTGTGAAT
>NW_027823100.1:0-274 GCF_054177405.1 Leptonychotes weddellii | reverse complement strand
GCATCCCCACCAACATCTGTCGTTTCCTGACTTGTAAATTCTAGCCATTCTGACTGGTGTGAGGTGGTTTCTCATTGAGGTTTTGATTTGGATTTCCCTGACACCAAGCGCTGTTGAGCACTTTTTCATATGTCTGTTGGCCATTTCAAACATCCCTTTCTTTTTGCCAAAATTCTCCTTTCCCTCCACTCCACCTAGCTGTTGCCCTCTGGTGCTTCAGCATTCAGCTCAGGTGTGGCCATTTGGACCTTGCAGAGGAGGTGGGGCTCTGTGT
>NW_027823099.1:0-2541 GCF_054177405.1 Leptonychotes weddellii | reverse complement strand
ACAGACTGAGGGTTGCTGGAGTGGTGGGGGATGGAGGGATGGGATGGCTGGGTGATAGACATTGGAGAGGGTATGTGTTATAGTGAGCACTGTGAATTGTGTAAGACTGTTAAATCACAGACCTGTACCTCTGAAACAAATAATATATGTTAAAAAAAAAAAAAGAAGATAGCAGAAAGGGGAGAATGAAGGGGGGGAAACCGGAGGGGGAGATGAACCCATGAGAGGCTATGGACTCTGAGAAACAAACTGAGGGTTCTAGAGGGGAGGGGGTGGGGGGATGGGTTAGTCTGGTGATAGGTATTAAAGAGGGCACGTTCTGCATGGAGCACTGGGTGTTATATGCAAACAAGTGAATCATGGAACACCAGCAAAAACTAATGATGTGCCTGGATTTCATCTGGTCACAGGAATTCAGCTGGATAGGGATCAAACCATTCTGAACACCTATGAACTCAACAGGAGCTCAAAGAAAAGAATAGCAACAACTCTCTGAACAGAAAGGCGACCACTTTCTGGAAGGTAGGACATAGGGAGAAGTGAATCCGAGGCGATATTCGGGAAGATAGACGGTGGGGGAGGAGGCCTCTATTGGCCCGCTTCTGGCAAGTGATAGAGCCGAGGAGCACAAAATCAGAAAATTTAGAAGTCGCCTCCGCTGAGACATTGCTCCAGTGGCTAAGCGGGGGGTGGAACACTCGCTGGGACAGTGGGGTCTCAGGACACTCGGGGTCACAGAAAGACCGGGGGTGCCTGAGTGTGGCAGAGCTCCCAGGTAATGGAGCGGGGAAGCCGGCTGCAGAGACAGAGCCGAGGCGCGGGCTCTCAGCTCAGGGTTGCCATAAACCATGATCCGCGGCACAGTCGGGCCACTGCTCCTCCAGCAGGGACCCAACAAGCGGCAGACCCGGGGAGACTCCCCTTCCTCCCCTGGGAGGAGTGGCACAGGAGTGCGCTGCAGGGATCTGCTGGGTTTGGAGACTCCACACGGGGTCGGGTGCCAGAGATAGAAATGCTCGGTCACAGGCCAGGTGAGCACAGAGTGCGGTGGGAGACCGGGGAGCCGGGAGTGACTGACTACTTTTCTCTGGGGAGCGCACTGAAGAGCGGGGCCCCGAGTTCTCGGCTCTTCCAGGGCGGAGATTGGGAGGCCGCCATTTTCACTCTCGGCCTCCAAAGCTGTATGGAAACCTTGCAGGGAACAAAAGCTCCCGAAAGCAAACCAGAGCAGATTACTTAGCCCGGACCAGGCAAGGGCAGGGCAATTCTGCCTCCGGCAAAGACATTTGGGAACCACGACAACAGGCCCCTCCCGCAGAAGATCAGCAAGAACAGCCAGCCAAGACCAAGTTTACTGATCAATGAGAATGGCAGAACTCCAGCGCTAGGGGAATACTGCACATAGAATTCATGGCTTTTTTACCATGATTCTTTAGTCTTTCAAAGTTAATTTTTTTAACTCTTTTTTTTTTTTGAATTTTTCTTTTTCCCTTTTCAACCAACATCTTATCAATCCCTTTTTTGAAAAACATTTTTATTTTTCAGTTTTAGAGTCATAGTCTATCCCTTCATAGTACTTACCCTTATTTTTGGCATATATATATAAGTTGTTCTCTCTTCAAAATTTTGAGATACAGTTTCTTCTAACAGACCAAAATATACCCTAAATCTCTAGTGTATGGCTTTGTTCTAGTCTCCTGCCTGATTGCATTCTCTCCCTTTTTTTTTTTTAATCCTCTTCTTTCTTTTTTCAACCAACTTCTTATCTTATCAATTCCTTTTATAAAATCTTTTATAATTTTCATCTTTACAGTCATATTCCATCCCTTCATCATATTAACCAATATTTTTGTACATATATAAGTTTTCCTTTCTTTAAAATTTTGGGAGGGACTTTCTTCTAACAGAGCAAAATAGGCCCAAAATCTAGTGTGTGGCACTGATCTATGCATCAGCCCGATCATATTTGATCATATTCTGTTTTTGTTTTGTTTTGTTTTTGTTTTTATCTTTTTCTTTTTCTCTTTCTTTTCCCTTTCTTTCCCTTTCTTTTCCCCCAGTTTCAGGTCTTTTCTGATTTTTCTAGAGTGTATTTTCTGGGGACATTGGTACCCTGTTAGCATTTTGGTCTCTCATTCATCTATTCACCTCTGGACAAAATGACAAGACAGAAAAAATCACCTCAACAAAAAGAACGAGGCAGTACCAACTGCCAGAGACCTAATCAATATGGACATTAGTACGATTTCGGACCTAGAGTTCAGAATGATGATTTTAAAGATACTACCTGGGCTTGAAAAAAGCATGGAAGTTATTAGAGAAACCCTTTCTGGAGAAATAAAAGAACTAAAATCTAACCAAGTCGAAATCAAAAAGTCTATTAATGAGGTGCAATCAAAAATGGGGGTGCTAACTGCTAGGGTAAATGAGGCAGAAGAGAGAATTAGTGATATAGAAGACCAAATGATGGAGAATAAAGAAGCTGAGAAAAAGAGAGATAAACAACTACTGGATCACGAGGGCAGAATTCGAGAGATAAGC
>NW_027823098.1:0-274 GCF_054177405.1 Leptonychotes weddellii | reverse complement strand
TCTGCGCTCAGAACAGAGTCTGCTTGAGGTTCTCTCTCTCCCTCTGTTCCCTCCCCCTGCTCATGTTCTCACTCTATAAATAAATAAATAAATAAATAAATAAATAAATAAATAAAATCTTTTTTAAAAAGAAAGATTAAGTTTTTGATGAGAGGAAAAGAAAATCTAAAGCTGGGCTCTCTCTGAGAATTTTTATCATTTGTAGGGAAGTCCTAAGTAGTTCGTAACGAGGCTATAAAAGGATAATGTTAGATATTTTTTATATAGAAGCTGT
>NW_027823097.1:0-274 GCF_054177405.1 Leptonychotes weddellii | reverse complement strand
CGCCTGGGTGGCTCAGTTGGTTAAGCGACTGCCTTCGGCTCAGGTCATGATCCCAGGGTCCTGGGATCGAGTCCCGCATCAGGCTCCCTGCTCTGCGGGGAGCCTGCTTCTCCCTCTCCCACTCCCCCTGCTTGTGTTCCCTCTCTCGCTGTGTCTCTCTCTGTCAAATAAATAAATAAAATCTTTAAAAAAAAAAAAAAGATCCTAAGGGGGAACCTTGATCTGATAGAATGGGAGCTCTTATGAGAAGAGGGAGGATACCAGAGTGCTCGCT
>NW_027823096.1:0-274 GCF_054177405.1 Leptonychotes weddellii | reverse complement strand
GGGCGCCTGGGTGGCTCAGTCGTTAAGCGTCTGCCTTCGGCTCAGGTCATGATCCCAGGGTCCTGGGATCGAGCTCCGCATCGGGCTCCCTGCTCCGCAGGAAGCCTGCTTCTCCCTCTCCCACTCCCCCTGCTTGTGTTCCCTCTCTCGCTGTGTCTCTCTCTGTCAAATAAATAAAATCTTTAAAAAAAAAAAAAAAAAGAAATTATTCAAACTAGCCAATCATAAGCCTGCTTACCCTGCCTTGCCTTTACCTTCCCTTAGAAACAACAAT
>NW_027823095.1:0-274 GCF_054177405.1 Leptonychotes weddellii | reverse complement strand
GGTGAGCGCAAGGAGCCCCCATCGTCACCCCACGCCAGGTGGCTCCAGCGGAGAAGCAGCGCCAAAGCCCCCTGGGCCAAGAGCCCTCCCACCCCTGTGCGGGGCCCACGTAGGCCACGGCCTGAAGCGCCCCGAGTGCGGGGAGGCTTCGGGCTCCGAAGCGCGTGAGGTGTGGGAAGAGGAGCCTCGGCCGCCACGGACCCCTCTTCCCATGAAGATGTTTTACCGTCACCTTTGTCTCCTTGTGTGCAGGGTTCCAGCCTCAGTCCAGATG
>NW_027823094.1:0-274 GCF_054177405.1 Leptonychotes weddellii | reverse complement strand
GTGGTTTTCACATTTTTTTTAATCAAAAAGATCAATAATATTTCCTGACATGTGAAAATGCCGTAGGAAATTCAAATTTTGGTGCCTGTAAATAAAGTTTTATTGGCACACAGTCACACTCATCTGTTCACATGTTGCTGTGGTTGTTTTTACACTACAGTGTTGGAGGTCAGTCGAGTCAACAGAGCCATGTGGCCCACAAAGCCTAAAATATTTACTACTCGACCCTGATCCATTCTATTCCAGGTCCTGGAGAAGGGAGGAAGGGAGGAAG
>NW_027823093.1:0-274 GCF_054177405.1 Leptonychotes weddellii | reverse complement strand
TTTCATTCTTCTGCATGTGGATGTCCAATTTTCCCAACACCATTTGTTGAAGAGACTGTCTTTTCTCCATTGGATATTCTTTCCTGCTTTGTCAAAGATGAGTTGACCATAGAGTTGAGGGTCCATTTCTGGGCTCTCTATTCTGTTCCATTGATCTATGTGTCTGTTTTTGTGCCAGTACCATACTGTCTTGATGATGACAGCTTTGTAATAGAGCTGGAAGTCCAGAATTGTGATGCCGCCAGCTTTGCTTTTCTTTTTCAACATTCCTCTG
>NW_027823092.1:0-274 GCF_054177405.1 Leptonychotes weddellii | reverse complement strand
TGTGCAACAGATTTCTAGAACTTTTTCATCTTGCAAAACTGAAAATCTATACCTATTAAACAACAACTCACCTTTTTCCCCTCTTGCCTCTGGTAAGCATATTCTTTTTTTTAAGAGTAAGTTTTCTTGGGCGCCTGGGTGGCTCAGTTGGTTAAAGCGACTGCCTTCGGCTCAGGTCATGATCCTGGAGTCCCTGGATTGAGTCCCGCATCGGGCTCCCTGCTCGGCAGGGAGTCTGCTTCTCCCTCTGACCCTCCCCCTTCTCATGTGCTCT
>NW_027823091.1:0-274 GCF_054177405.1 Leptonychotes weddellii | reverse complement strand
CCTGGGTGGCTCAGTTGGTTAAGCGACTGCCTTCGGCTCAGGTCATGATCCTGGAGTCCCTGGATCGAGTCCCGCATCGGGCTCCCTGCTCGGCAGGGAGTCTGCTTCTCCCTCTGACCCTCCCCCCTCTCATGTGCTTGCTCTCTCTCATTCTCTCTCTCTCAAATAAATAAATAAAATCTTAAAAAAAAAAAAAGAATTCTGAGAGAGGAAACAGAGTGAGTGTGAACCCAGAGGAAAACGAAGTAGTTAAGTTTTGCTGAAGAATGGAGGG
>NW_027823090.1:0-274 GCF_054177405.1 Leptonychotes weddellii | reverse complement strand
CTAGATGTGAAGATAAAAATATTTAACAATTAGCCTACTCCTAAATCTTAAAATATAAATATCTTAAATAGCAGCCTTCTGTAAAATATCCTTATCTGCTAACCCACTGTGCACATTTGTTATTTCCAACAACTCCAAAGAAAGATATGTGAAGGGCGCCTGGGTGGCTCAGTTGGTTAAGCGACTGCCTTCGGCTCAGGTCATGATCCTGGAGTCCCTGGATCGAGTCCCGCATCGGGCTCCCTGCTTGGCAGGGAGCCTGCTTCTGCCTCTG
>NW_027823089.1:0-274 GCF_054177405.1 Leptonychotes weddellii | reverse complement strand
TAAAAAGATGTGGTATATGTATACAATGGAATATTACGCAGCCATCAAAAGGAATGAAATCTTGCCATTTGCCATGATGTGGATGGAACTGGAGGGTATTATGCTAAGCAAAATAAGTCAATCAGAGAAAGACATGTATCATATGACCTCACTGATATGAGGAATTCTTAACCTCAGGAAACAAACTGAGGGTTGCTGGGGTGGTGGGGGGTGGGAGGGATAGGGTGGCTGGGTGATAGACACTGGGGAGGGTATGTGCTATGGTGAGCACTGT
>NW_027823088.1:0-2541 GCF_054177405.1 Leptonychotes weddellii | reverse complement strand
GGGCGCCTGGGTGGCTCAGTCGGTTAAGCGACTGCCTTCGGCTCAGGTCATGATCCTGGAGTCCCGGGATCGAGTCCCGCATCGGGCTCCCTGCTCAGTGGGGAGTCTGCTTCTCCCTCTGACCCTCCTCCCTCTCGTGCTCTCTGTCTCTCATTCTCTCTCGCAAATAAATAAATAAAATCTTTAAAAAAAAAAAAAAAAAGAACTTATAGGGGTGCCTGGCTGGCTCAGTCAGGAGATCATGTGACTCTTAATCTCAGGGTTGTGAGTTCAAGCCCCACACTGGCGATGGAGCCTACTTAAAATGGAAAATAAAAATAAAAAACATACGAAAAAAATTAGTATCTTATACAACTCAATACCCAAAAAACAATCCAATTAAAAATGGACAGAAGAAATGAACATAAACCTCTCTTGAGGGTAATCTGGCTACAGCTGGAAGAGCCACAACCCAACAGCCCCAGCTCCAGGTAGACCCCAGCCTCTCACGCATATGCACAGAAGGTCACACCAGGACACAGTCACTACAGTATTGTTTGCAATATAAGAAAATGGAGGGCGCCTGGTAGCTCCTGGGTGGTGCAGTCACTTGAGCATCCGACTCTTGGTTTCAGCTCAGGTCACGATCTCAGGGTGGTGAGATCGAGCCCCTCTGCCCCTCCCCCACCCTGTGTGTGCGTTCTCTCTCAAATAAATAAATAAATCTTAAAAAAAAAAAAATGGAAACCACCCAAGAGCCATCAATAGGAAATACAAAGGGGAAACAAAAAATAATGACGTTTGTTCACATAAATACCACACGGAAGGTAAAAAGAAGGAACTGGATGCATGACGCCATGGATAGATTCCAAAATCCATGCGGAGGGGCATGAATGCGGAACTATCATGGTAACAACAAACACTGTTCTAAGCACTAGACATATGCAGGCTTATATAATCACCAAAATAATCCTGCAAGAAGGTTTTAGGCTTTACTGTTATTCCCATCTTACAGATGACTAAACTGAGGCATAGAGAAATTAAGTAACCTGCCCTGCCAGTACGTGGCAGAGCCAAGACCTGAACCCCAGCAGTCTGATGCCAGAACATGATGATGACACATAAATTTAAAAGGACATCATGCATGTGAATTCCTAACACACAAAGAAAACTATATAATGTTTCTAGATGTCTACTTATGGTGTGACAGTATTAAAAACACAGACTGAGAAAAGACACACCAAATTCCTGACAGTGCTCGCCTCTATGGATGGGGGAGACAGGGTAATGGGGGCAAGAAGGAGTGATGACAGGGATTTAACTTGATGATGCCATTTCTTTTATTTAAAAAAAAAAAGTCTCAAAAAGTTTAATACAGAATTACCATATGATCCAGCAATTCAGCTTCTGGGTATATGCCCGAAAGAACTGAAAGCAGGGACTCAAACAGATACTTGTAGACTCGTGTTCATAGCAGCATTATTCATATCAACCAGAAGGTACAAGCATTCCTCAACAGATGAGTGGATAAACAACATGTGGATAAATAAAATATACATAGGGTAGTATTCAATCTTAAAAAGGCAGGAAATTATGACAGGTGCTACCACATGGATAAACCTTGGAGACACTATGCCCAAGTGAAATAAGCCTGACACAAAAGGGCAAACACTGCACAAATCCACTTCTCTGGGGTCGTGCAGTGACCAAATTCACAGGGACAGAAAGTAGGATGCTGGTCAGCAGGGGTCGGGGGCGGGGAGGGGAACGGAGCTTGGGAGGATGAAAAGTTCTAGAAATGACTAGTGGTGACGGTTGTACATTATAAATGTACTTAATGTCACTGAATGGTGCACTTAAAAATGGTTAAAATAATAAATCTTCGCGGTGCCTGGGTGGCTCAGTCAGCTAAGCATCCACCTTCGGCTCAGGTCATGATCCTGGGGTCCTGGGATCAAGCCCCGCGTCAGGCTCCCTGCTCCACGGGAAGCCTGCTTCTCCCTCTCCCTCTGCCTGCCTGCCTGCCTGTCTGCCTACTTGTGATCTCTCTCTCTCTCTGTCAAATAAATAAATAAAATCTTTAAAAAAATAAAATAAAATAATAAAGCTTCTATTAGGTATATTTTAACAAAATTTTTAAAAAGGTTTGGTAAAAAAGGCAACAAAACGTTCACAACTGTCAGGTTTGGGTCATCAGTACTCCGAGGTTGGCCATGTCATTATTGTAAAAATCAAAGAAACAAAACAAGAGCCTCGGGACGGCGGAGGGTGTGGAAGCGAGGCCCAAGGCCCATGCAGGCAAGATGCACCTCACCGCCCTGCTCAGGGTTTCCCATCTCCTCCCTTCCCCTATTTCTACTGCATTGTGGTTGCTATAGAAACAAGGCACCTTGGGCTCCCAGAGCTCAGCCCAGGTGCTGCTAACTCCAGGAATCATGTCAGAGTGCGAATACAACAAAAGCCGGATCACGGATCCGGGGCCTCGTGTGTACACACACACACACACACACACAAGCCGGATCACGGATCCGGGGCCTCGTACACACACACACACACACACAC
>NW_027823087.1:0-274 GCF_054177405.1 Leptonychotes weddellii | reverse complement strand
CTTAATGTATATGTATTTATTTTAAAATTACACATGTGTGCTCCTGTCTATCCATATACTTAGGATTTTTTTTTAAATTTTATTTATTTATTTGAGAGAGCGAGAAAGAGAGGGAGAGAGCACAAGTTGGGGCAGAGGCAGAGGGAGAAGCAGACTCCCCACTGAGCAGGGAGCCTGATGCGGGGCTTGATCCCAGGACCCTGGGATCATGACCCGAGCCAAAGGCAGATATTTAACTGACTGAGCCACCCAGGCGTCCCCTCCATCCATATAT
>NW_027823086.1:0-274 GCF_054177405.1 Leptonychotes weddellii | reverse complement strand
GCTGCTTCTGATCACAGAACTGAAGAGAGGTGGGTGGCCATTGTTGGAAAACCTCCCTCCCATTTTTACAAGCCCCTCTTCTAGCTGAAGTTACTTTCAAGGGATTTAAAGAGCCAGTACCCTCCCTTCACCCTTAATTCTTCTCTTTTTTCCCCTTCTGAAGCCAGACATTAAAGATTAGGACATTCAAAAACAACTGCATTTATGGGGAAAATAAGAAAGTGACTATGCATGTTAAGGTTAAGGAAAAGGTTAAGACCTGAGAAGACCTTAG
>NW_027823085.1:0-274 GCF_054177405.1 Leptonychotes weddellii | reverse complement strand
TGCAGCCACTATGAAGAAGGAAATCGCACAGTAACACTGAAATAGCTTTGGGTAGCTGCAGGTGGTGGCTGCGCTTAGCGTGGTGAACGCTGAGTAAGGTGCAGATTTGTCAAATTAATATGTTGTATACCTGAGGGCGCCTGGGTGGCTCAGTTGGTTAAGCGACTGCCTTCGGCTCAGGTCATGATCCTGGAGTCCCAGGATCGAGTCCCGCATCGGGCTCCCTGCTCGGCGGGGAGTCTGCTTCTCCCTCTGACCCTCCTCCCTCTTATGC
>NW_027823084.1:0-274 GCF_054177405.1 Leptonychotes weddellii | reverse complement strand
CTCGATCCCGGGACTCCAGGATCATGACCCGAGCCGAAGGCAGTCGCCTAACCAACTGAGCCACCCAGGCGCCCCGATGGCAACAGATTTGATCTCTGATGTTGATCTATCAGCCCCTAAACACCACACTTCTTCTAGGAAGATGGAAAATTTAAAAAAATTGATAGTAGATTCATGGTCTACATTGGGGCCTGGAGTTATTATGTAAACATTTTTAAGTGTGCATAAGATAAAATGTAATAAATGGGGTTTTGCTGTGTTGTACAGCTTTGCT
>NW_027823083.1:0-274 GCF_054177405.1 Leptonychotes weddellii | reverse complement strand
TGATATTAGCTTTTTGTTTTTGGTTTACATACTTCTGGAAAAGACACCATGTCTCCATTAGGATTTCTATATCCAGAGCTTCACTAAATATGAACCTTTAAAAGAAAAAGTAGAAAATACTTTCTTTCTCTGTCTTTTTCATATGTTACAATTTATGACAAAACACCCTCTATATCCGTCACCAAAAAAAAAAAAAAAATAGGTTACTCTGAGTTCAACTTCATTCTGGGCTATTGGACACTATCTCAGCTAAACGCTGACTCAGTCTTTATAG
>NW_027823082.1:0-274 GCF_054177405.1 Leptonychotes weddellii | reverse complement strand
TTACAGATTATACAAATAGCCAATGAGCATCTGAAGAGGTGCTCAAGATCATTAATCATAAGGGAAATGCCAATGAATGCTAGTAGTATTCAAAGTAAGACTACACAACCATTTAAGTTAAAAAGTCTGATAAAAGGGCGCCTGGGTGGCTCAGTTGGTTGGGCGACTGCCTTCGGCTCAGGTCATGATCCTGGAGTCCCGGGATCGAGTCCTGCATCGGGCTCCCTGCTCGGCAGGGGGTCTGCTTCTCCCTCTGACCCTCCCCCGTCTCATG
>NW_027823081.1:0-274 GCF_054177405.1 Leptonychotes weddellii | reverse complement strand
AGTGAGCAGGTGGGAACTGCGAATTCCACAGGAACAGAAAAAAAAGGAAATACTTAGGAAAAAATTGGACTTGGTGAATGAAAAGAGGTGTAATTTCAAGAAAATAGTTAAGTCTCAAGCACAGTACAACCATAAAAATGCAAAGATCTTAATAATTGGAGTTATGTTGTATCTCAATTAGGAAACTTCTCATATGACTTAGGAAGGTAGCAATCCCAACATGCAGGATGCCAGATTCTTAAAGTAGAGAGCAGTTCTATAGAAGCTCATGGTT
>NW_027823080.1:0-274 GCF_054177405.1 Leptonychotes weddellii | reverse complement strand
TTTCCTCTGTGTGAAATAAAACTCCCTCTGAAGTACATCAGTTTGAAATCACTGGGGAAGAGTGGAGAAGGCACGCCCTGTGTGTCTGGAAGGAAGTGAAGGTTCCTCCCTCTCCTCCGGGGGTTCCCAGCTGAGAGCAGAGTGCATCCTGCATTTGCGGGTCTGGTGGCTTTGCTCAGGAACTAGCTCATTCTGGGGGGGTTCCTGGTACTTGGAGTTAGGTGATGATGCAGAGAGGCTGGTGGGGACGGGAGGCAAAGCCCCCAGGCCCCCC
>NW_027823079.1:0-274 GCF_054177405.1 Leptonychotes weddellii | reverse complement strand
GGTGTGCAGGAGCGCAGCGCGCGGCGAGCGCAGCCCTCGCCCCGGAGCCCGGCCGCGCCGCGTGCCCGGGCGGCTCGGCAGCAGCGGCGGCGGCGGGCGGGCGGCGGCCCCCGGGCAGGTGGCGAGCGAGCGGAGCCGGGCGGAGCGCGGGGGGCGAGGCCGGCGCGTCGCTCGCGGGAGGCCGGGGAGCAGCAGGGGCATGTGGATACTGGCTCTCTCCTTGTTCCAGAGCTTCGCGAATGGTGAGCCTTTCGGTTTGTGGCGAATTTCATTG
>NW_027823078.1:0-274 GCF_054177405.1 Leptonychotes weddellii | reverse complement strand
CACGAGACACTCTGGCCTTTATATACTGTGCTTTGCAAGACTGGAGCTTTAATCATGTGAGTTTGGTGGGGTGGCAGTCAGGAGGAGGAAACAGAACTTGGTCTATTATCCTGTTCATCTGACGCTGGAATCAATAATCCTGAGCCTAAATCCCTTCCGTTGGGAGAAGTCAAGGTTGCGCCTGAAGTATGTGGTTGATAGTCTGTGGTGGAGCAGCAGAACAAGTGGGCGCTGGGTGTGTCTTGACTTTGCCACGGTCTCGATGTGCAACTTT
>NW_027823077.1:0-2542 GCF_054177405.1 Leptonychotes weddellii | reverse complement strand
TGAGAAACTGAGTCTGTAAATTTTTTTCTAATACATTTAAATTTAAGTAGCCATATGTGACTAGTTGCTATCACATTGGAAAACTCAGGTTTCAGGTTTCTAGAAAGCAACTTAATAACATATATCAACAATTCAAAAATGTTTATATATATGTATATTTCTAGAGATTTATTTTTTTAGAGCAGTATTAGGTTCACAGTAAAACTGAGTGGATGGTACAGAGATTTCCCACATACCCACTGCCTCCACTTAATATATATTTTATTTTTAGTGCTATATTCCATGGTGAAATATGTAAGAATGTTTATCATAATACTGATATTCTAAATTGAATGAGAAGAGCCAAATAAATTATGGTATAAGCCTTGGCTGTGAAAATTTTGGCTTAAAATAAAATTAAATACATGGGTTAGTGGTTATGCTATGGTGTTAAGTAAATATACATAGACTCAAACTTTCCAAATAGTGTTATCCCAAATTTAAATATATATATTATACACATAGTTAAAATAATTGAAGTAAACCAAATATTAGTGGCTTTATTTTTGAATAATGCACATACAGATGATTTTAGTTTCTTTTTTATAATAAAGTTTATAAAATGAATAGGATTACTTCTTAAGTGGGAAAATCCTTAGTAAACATTATTTTAAATCAGTTGTAAATATTACAGAAGGCATGAAAATAAGAATTGAGAAAAGAGTACTGGCTTTGACAGCTAGAGGGTCAGTGATGGAATCTGATAAAGCAAATTAAGGTAGACAGTCTCGGAAGAGGTCAAAAGGGACCAGAGAGTGAGCAGGGAGAAGAAACCAGAAGGCATCAGGTTCTGCCTCCCTTTCAGAAGGTGTGGCTCTGAAAGGAAGGAGGAAAATATATCAAAATCATATCATCTTTTGAGAGTCTACCAAATATTGCACTTGATTTTTTACATTTAGCTGACAAAACAATTAAATGTCATAATGTCCATATATAATAAAAAAAACCCTGAGGCATAGAGACACTAATTTGTCTTGCAAAAACAAAGCAACTGATATTAAAACCTGGTGGCTTTCCACTATACTCCACTGTCTCTTACAGGATGGTAAGTAAGGTCAGGTGAATGGTGTCTTCTTTCTTTCCTTCCATCCTTCCCTTCCCTTTTTTCCATCCTCCCTCCCTTCCTCCCTTCCCCCTCCCTCCCTCCCTTCCTCCCTCCCTTCCTTCCTTCCTTCCTTCCTTCCTTCCTTCCTTCCTTCCTTCCTTCTAGTGAACACCCATCAAAGGACAGAGGAAAAAAATCACAGAACACTGTGTTCTCCTACATATTTAGTTTCCTTGTCCATAGAGTAGAGCAGCCAACTTAAGAATTTGGATTCAGGCCAGCCTGGATTATGATCTCTGCTCCACCCTAAACTCCCTGCTCAACTCCAGGCACCCTCTTTTGCCCCTCCAGCTTCAGTTTTCTCATTTATCCAGTGGAGGTAACAACATCTACCTCAGAGAGCTCTTATGAAGATTCGGAAGATAATGTATGTAAAAGCATCCAGCATGATGCCCAGCACAAAATAGCCTCAATACACGGTTGATGTAGTTATTGATATGATTTAGTTTTAATATGATTGAATAGTCCTTGATTTCTTTGAGGTGATAGAGGGCAGGCCTCGATCCTGTTACATATTTAGAAACATTCCATATTTCAGTATGCAATGATGAATAAAACTGTCGTCACTGGCTGATTCATTCCCTTAACAAACTTCCATTAGTGCCAACCATGTGCCCAATGCGGCCCTAGGAAGTGGGGATGGAAGAGTGAATTAAGCAATGACCCTCTTCTAAGAAACAAGCCCAGAGACACTTACATAAATTGATTATCATAAAGCATTTAGTAATTGCTCTGATAGAGACATAAGCTGAGTGCTGGGGAAGCCTGGGGGAGGCAGCGCTCGGGCTGGGGCAGTTGCAAAAGGCATCAGAGAGAAGGTGACTTTTGGTAGTGATAATAACAAATACTATCTTCTAGGGACCGAGAACTATGCTAAAAGTTTTGCATATTTTATTGCATTTGCTTTCACTACGTCATCCTGCCTCCCACCTCAGAGACCCGCAGTGAGAAGTTGCAATATTAGCACATCCTCTAATATGCCATCCAGAGAAAGGGAAGGTACAGGGTTCTCCAAGTGTTTTCTATGGGAAGCTATGCCTCACAGACGCTACTGGAAAAGGACTCCACAGTCGAATATATTTGAGAAACAAGTAAGGTTTTGCCTCTTGGAGTATTGCAATGTATGGTGATTTATTATAGGTTCTGAGAAGACTTCTTGAGATTTTTTTTTTTAAGATTTTATTTATTTATTTGAGAGAGAGAGAGCACATGAGAGGGGGGAGGGTCAGAGGGAGAAGCAGACTCCCTGCCGAGCAGGGAGCCCGATGCGGGACTCGATCCCGGGACTCCAGGATCATGACCTGAGCCGAAGGCAGTCGCCTAACCAACTGAGCCACCCAGGCGCCCCAACTTCTTGAGATTTTTTAACTCAGACTTTTCCAAATGGCACCTACATTT
>NW_027823076.1:0-274 GCF_054177405.1 Leptonychotes weddellii | reverse complement strand
TTTTTTTTTTAAAGATTTTATTTATTTATTTGAGAGAGAGAGAATGAGAGACAGAGAGCATGAGAGGGAGGAGGGTCAGAGGGAGAAGCAGACTCCCTGCCGAGCAGGGAGCCCGATGCGGGACTCGATCCTGGGACTCCAGGATCATGACCTGAGCCTAAGGCAGTCGCTTAACCAACTGAGCCACCCAGGCGCCCCATACTTAACTGTTTTAAGTGAAAACTATCCATGCCTAACTCTGTAAAAAATCCCATTATAGGCTAAAAGTTTGAAA
>NW_027823075.1:0-274 GCF_054177405.1 Leptonychotes weddellii | reverse complement strand
GGTAGGAGAGCCGGGAGCTGTGGGCGCGCGCGGAGGTTACTGTGTCGGGCTCCTCCTTGCAGGGCTCCCCCGGGCCCCCCGGGCCCCCCGGGCTCCAGGCGCCGCGTCTCCACTGCTGGTCCCGGGGGCGAAGGGCCTCACTCTGACCGCAGACCCGAGCCGCCAGCGACGCGTCCGCGCGGCCCTCCGGGGGCCGAGTCCGCACCTGTCGCCCCCGAGGCCAAATCCCGACCTCTGCGGGCGACCCCAGGAGGCGCACACGAACCCGCCGGCC
>NW_027823074.1:0-274 GCF_054177405.1 Leptonychotes weddellii | reverse complement strand
GGTCCTCAAAATAGCATGGCTACAGCTTCTACTCAAGTGCTTAGCTGTCTCTCAGGTGCCATCATCATGGTCATCATCAGGAACATTAGCATCATTGTTATTATTTTTTTCCTGTTGCAATCTTTCTCTTAAGGCCTAATGGAGTTCCATGATTCTTTCCCTCTGGTGTTCCATGGACTCCGTTCGACTCTGTTTTTTGTTTTTTTTTTTATTCTTACGTTAATCCCCATACATTACATCATTAGTTTTAGATGAAGTGTTCCATGATTCATTG
>NW_027823073.1:0-274 GCF_054177405.1 Leptonychotes weddellii | reverse complement strand
CACTTCACAGCACTCAGCATAGCACATACCCTCCTGAATGTCTATCACCCAGCCACCCCTACCCTCCTACCCCTACCACTCCAGCAACCCTCAGTTTGTTTCCTGAGATTAAGAATTCCTCATATCAGTGAGGTCATATGATACATGTCTTTCATTTGGAATTATCTTTAAGTCAAGGTCTCCCAGCTGACATTTTCAAATGTATCTTCTGCTCTTCCCAGTAGTCTTTCCTCCTCTCTTTCTCTTCTCCCTCTCCCCCCCATCCCATCCTTTT
>NW_027823072.1:0-274 GCF_054177405.1 Leptonychotes weddellii | reverse complement strand
GGGGAGCCTGCTTCTCCCTCTCCCTCTGCCTACTTGTGTTCTCTCTCTATCTCTCTGTCAAACAAATAAATAAAATCTTTAAAAAAAAAAAAAAAGAAAGAGGGTCATTTAGGAACCATCTAAAAGATTTTAGATGTCACTGGAGACCTCACTGGGGACAAAGACTGCTTCACAGACATTTTCAACCAATACTTCCAGCTTGATGCGGCAGAATGAGCCCAGATTTTGAAGTCAGCTAGATGTGCATTCAGGTCGGGCAAGTTGCTTTACCTCC
>NW_027823071.1:0-274 GCF_054177405.1 Leptonychotes weddellii | reverse complement strand
TATTGAGGAGGGCACGTTCTGCATGGAGCACTGGGTGTTATGCACAAACAATGAATCATGGAACACTTCATCTAAAACTAATGATGTAATGTATGGGGATTAACATAAGAATAAAAAAAAAAAAAGGCATCCCTCAGGTGGGGAGATATCACCCTTGTCAGGAATTTACCTGAGAGAGCCTAGCTGGTAGTTAGCCTTAAATGCCACCAGAGCATGGGGAAAACTGTATGAAAACTTTTTCCTGACTCTTTTCCTCCCCTCTGCTTCAACTATG
>NW_027823070.1:0-274 GCF_054177405.1 Leptonychotes weddellii | reverse complement strand
TGTGTGTGTGTGGGGGGGGGTAGCAATTCTCACAACTTGGATGCTTCGTTGAAGCCCCAACATTTTTTTCTCGTCCTCAGCCAGGATAGTAACCTCCCCGCCATCTGGTCTGTGTTCCCTCCACCCCCACTTCCTGGGCAGAGGACAAAAGACAGGGCTGGAGCCTGGAAAGGTTGCCTCTGCCGGGCACTGCAGGGGTCGGGGCAGGCCCCCGATCCCCCAAATGTGTATTTGGTCCCCAAGAATTTGCCTTGGGACCCCAGATGACCTTGAT
>NW_027823069.1:0-274 GCF_054177405.1 Leptonychotes weddellii | reverse complement strand
GGCTGTCTCTGGCCCCTCACGAGTTTTATGTTTTTTGTGGGGTTTTTTTTAGGATTTTATTTATTTATTGGTCAGAGAGAGAGAGCACAAGCAGGGGGAGCGGCAGGTAGAGGGAGAAGCAGGCTCCCCTCGGAGCAGGGAGCCCGATGCGGGGCTCGATCGCAGGACCCTGGGATCATGACCTGAGCCGAAGGCAGACACTTAACGACTGAGCCACCCAGGTGTCCCTAAGTTTTATGTTCTTAACCCTATGACCCATCAGGTGTCCTGTTGT
>NW_027823068.1:0-274 GCF_054177405.1 Leptonychotes weddellii | reverse complement strand
GCTCAATCGGTTAAGCGTCTGCCTTCGGCTCAGGTCATGATCCCGGGGTCCTGGGGTCAAGCCCCGCATCGCATGGGGCTCCCTGCTCAGCGCGGAGCCTGCTTCTCCCTCTCCCTCTGCCTCCCTCTCTCTCTCTCTGTCTCTCATGGATAAATAAAGAAAATCTTTTTAAAAAATAAATAAAAATTTTAAAGAAAGAAAATTTCAGCAAAACCAATGGGAGTCCTCGGGAGTGCCCTGTCTCCCAGCGACAGCCTACCTCGCTGTCTTTCAG
>NW_027823067.1:0-274 GCF_054177405.1 Leptonychotes weddellii | reverse complement strand
GACCAGCATTAGTCTCATTATTCAGATGAGGAAATTGAAGCTCAGGGATGTTAATTAACTTGCCCAAGGCCACATATCTGGTTAAGGGGTCCAACATAACCTAGGAAATTCCAAAGAATTTCTTTCGCTGTTCTGTACTCATTCACTCACTCAACAAATATTTATTGATCTGTGTGTGCCAGGAGCTCTGCTAGGAATGGAGGACACGCTCTACACAAACCCCTTCTCTCTGCTTTTTGTGACTGAGCCTCGGGAGTTGGGTTAGAGGGCTTTT
>NW_027823066.1:0-2542 GCF_054177405.1 Leptonychotes weddellii | reverse complement strand
GAACTCTTTGAGGCAGTTTTGCTGCAAAGGGGAGTAAAGAAATAGGGGGGTGTGACCTTGGGGAGGGGGTTAAGATGGAAAGACTCACAGTATGTTGATGGGCTGGCCCTAGCGAGGGGAAATGATGATGGGGTGGGAGAGGGGACAGTCTCAGGGAGGGGGCAGATCTGTGGGTGCAGACACTGGGGAGGGGGGGTCCCTTCCAGCTGCTTCCATTTGCTCTGGAAGCAGGCAGCCAGGTCCTGGACTGGGAGGCAGGACAGGGCAGAGTGGGGCTGAGGACAGAGGAGGAGGAAGTCCACCATAGGAGCGAGGGAGTGGACCCACCCGGGGCTTGTGTTCAGGATGGAAAGAGACTGGGCACTTCGGCCGGGCTCCTCCAACCCAGATGAAGGGAACAGGACTGGAGGTGAGAGTGGTGAGGGGGTGTTCTCAGTGTGTCCGCGGGGCTAGCAGAGGCCCAGCGGTGGGGGGGGGTCCCGAGCCTCGCCCGCGGGACGGCGGGACGTGGGCAGGTGCTGGTGACACTCATGGGGACCGTCCGTCCCTTGTCCTTGTCACCCGTCCCCGCTGTGGGCCCCCGGTGGGGGCACGGCGAGCGGGACTAACCCGGCCCCCGGCCCGCCCCCGTGGCAAGTAGGCCCCGCCCTGTGCCCCACCCACCTCGGTGACCCTGAGGACCTCCTTCACCGAGAAAGTAGAGGCCCCTAGAGCCCCAGGTGGCGCCGCCCCCCCCCCCCCCCGTGCCAGGAGCCCCTCCTGGAAGTCTGGAGTCGCTGCAGGGGCCTCTGCCTTCTCAGCCCATGTCCCTACTGACACCCCGTGTATGTCTTACTTGCTGTCACGCTCTTAGCACTCGTGTTAGTCAGGGTTCTCCGGAGGAACAGAACCAACAGGTGCACAGAGAGGGAGAGACTGTGAGCAGTTGTGGGGGCGGGCAAATCCGGAATCTGCAGGCTGGTCCGACAGGACGAGACCCGGGGAAGAGCTCTGGCTGCCTCCGCTTGAGTCTGGGGGCACGTTCCCCTCCCCTTCGACTGACAGCCTCCAACACCCCCTCACCACCCACACCTCCAGTCCCGTTCCCATGTTAGGAAGGGTCATCTGCCTCAGACGAGTCTACTGCTGCAAATGTTGATCTCATAAAAATACCCACCCGGCACCTGGGGGGCTCAGTCGGTCAAGCCTCCAGCTCTTGGTTCCCGCTCAGGTCGTGATCTCAGGGTCGCGGGAGGGAGTCCCACCTCGGGATCCATGCTCAGCAGGGGTCCCCCTTCCTCTCCCTCTGCCCCTCTGTTCCTCCCCTCCCCCCATGCTCTTGCCCCCCCATAAATCAATAAATAATACTTTCCCAGCAACCTGTGACTATTTGACCGACTCTGTGGGCACCCATAAAATGAACCATCACAGCACGCAGCCCCAGAAACGCTCCCGTAGACAGGCTCTGCTCCTCTGTTTACATAAGAGAACACCCAGGGGAGGCTTGTATCCTCGATGGCTCTCAGAGCCCGAGCTCAGCTGTGACTCGCGACTTGGCTTGCCTTCCATGTCGGCCATCCTCCTTCCCCTGTTGGGCCTGTGGGTCCTGGGACCTGGGAGCCACTCTGCTCACTTATGGCTTCTGTCTCCTCCCTGTGTGACCTGGGCCAGCTCTCTGACCCTGCAGGCTTCCTTACCTGAGGAACAGGAGTGCTGAGTCCTGGCCTGGTGGACCTGTGAGGACCCACGCCTCTGGCATGCCTGGGAGGGCACCTGGGCAGCTTCCTCAGTAAATGTCCGTGAGCCTCTGCCCCTGAGGACCTGCTTCCTCACCAGTGGGGTCTGGGTTTCCTGATCTACTGGCCTGGAGGTGGGTGGGTACCCACGGCAGGATCCTGTCCTTCCTGAATCCCCCCATGTGGACATCCCTCCCACTCCCCATCCTCCCTACCTTCCCCTAAACATTTGCTCGGGGTCATTCCTGCATCTGTGCTCTGCCCTTCACAGCCCCTGGGGCCACCGCCTCAGTGCCTCTCCCACCAGCCCACCTAGGTCCCACCTAGGGCTCCTCAGTGCCGACAGCTGTGGCCCCCCACACCCTACCCCATCCTTGCAGCTCAAACCTTCGACCTGACACCCCCTCACCACTCTCACCTCCAGTCCTGTTCCCTTCATCTGGGTTGGAGGAGCCCGGCCGAAGTGCCCAGTCTCTTTCCATCCTGAACACAAGCCCCGGGTGGGTCCACTCCCTCGCTCCTATGGTGGACTTCCTCCTCCTCTGTCCTCAGCCCCACTCTGCCCTGTCCTGCCTCCCAGTCCAGGACCTGGCTGCCTGCTTCCAGAGCAAATGGAAGCAGCTGGAAGGGACCCCCCCTCCCCAGTGTCTGCACCCACAGATCTGCCCCCTCCCTGAGACTGTCCCCTCTCCCACCCCATCATCATTTCCCCTCGCTAGGGCCAGCCCATCAACATACTGTGAGTCTTTCCATCTTAACCCCCTCCCCAAGGTCACACCCCCCTATTTCTTTACTCCCCTTTGCAGCAAAACTGCCTCAAAGAGTTC
>NW_027823065.1:0-13511 GCF_054177405.1 Leptonychotes weddellii | reverse complement strand
GAAGGCAGTTGCTTAACAACTGAGCCACCCAGACGCCCAAGTTTGATTTCTGTATATGTGTAATCAAAATGTGATACTTGACAATTTCATTCTTATGTTGTTCTTCAAAATCTATGATAATCTGACAAAATTTAAATTGCATCACTACTTAGGTATCTGATTCTTTTGCAAACAGAAGGGAACTTGCTTGATTTCAAATCTGTATTATAGATTTCTATAATATATATAGAACCTATATATATTATATATAATCTAATATAGAATTCTCTTCCCATTTTAGAAGGTTAGTGGTAAAAAGCTCCTAACATCTTAATTTGCTTCAGATTACATTCTGAGGTAATACAAAATATGATCTTAAGAAATTGAGAATGAATAAATTATTTCTTACATCTCCTAAAATACAGCACAGTTTTAGTACCAAGGCATTAAAACAAAGTATCTTAAAGCTATTACACATCAAAAGAAGGCAGTTTCTGATGAGGTTAAAATTGTTGTGTATTAAATCTTGAGGTATGAAATAAAATCAATCTCTATTTCATCATTAGTAGAATGGTAGTTGAATAGCAATCATTACTTTCAAAATGCTGATGATTATATTATATAATATTTCCACATAACATACTTTCTAATATTATTATAAAATAACATGAACTGGAACACTCTAATTTTCACCTGTATGAAGCCAAATTATCAGAAGAATGAAAATAATTCATTCTAAAGGCAGGTTCAAGGAAATCCTAATCTGGTATATACTTACTTCCTAATTACAATTATAATATTGAAAGTGAAAACATGTTTCTTTTATGAGACAAGTCATAAGAGGGGCTTACATTCACAGAAATGTACAATTAATGACATTCATCTTTCTGTTTCACTTTCAGATTTAATATTCAATAGAATATTTACAGAATTTTGGACATGCTTTGAAATATTTTTATCTTACCTCAAAATAGAACATGAGGTTACCTTGCTAAGGCCAAATGACTACCTGCTTTGGGATAAAATTTCATTGCTTTTTGGCACATGTGATGATTAATCACCACTGTCTTAATTTTTCTAATATAATGAGATGTATAAAACTTATTATCTTTTATTTTTTCATTCTTTATGATAAAATGATAAAGTCAAAATGCAATGTAACATGCAAATATTTTACTTGAATATTTTAGTAAATTTATCTTTAGTATGATTTTTTAAATGTTAACAACATTTTTTTAAAGATTTTATTTATTTATTTGAGAGAGAGATAATGAGAGAGAGCACATGAGAGGGGGGAGGGTCAGAGGGAGAAGCAGACTCCCTGCTGAGCAGGGAGCCCAATGCGGGACTCGATCCAGGGACTCCAGGATCACGACCTGAGCCGAAGGCAGTCACTTAACCAACTGAGCCACCCAGGTGCCCTAAAAACATTTTAATGGATACATCTAAATAACTGATCAGTATCGAATGATTTGGAAAATCAGAGGAAGAAATGATTACTTAAAGTTTTAGACTGGCTGGGTAGGGGAAGAATGAGAATGTAGTTTTCATATTCAATAAATTAATAAATTAAATTAATAAAATGATGAATCACTGGGTATAATGGAAGGATGAATTCATTAATACTCATCAATATTTTTGAGAACTTTGGCTGGAATTGAAAGTTGCTGATTGGGAACTTAAGGCATGGCTTTGTAAATAGAAGAAATATTGTGTGTTTTTTAATTTTTTGATAAAGAAGATGTAAATATATTTGTAAATCGAGATGAAATGGTCAATCAGAGGGGCACCTGGGTGGCTCAGTCAGTTAAGCGTCTGCCTTTGGCTCAGATCATGGTCCTGGGTCCTGGAATCAAGCCCCGCATCAGGCTTCCTGCTCAGCGGGGAGTCTGCTTCCTCTCCCTCTGCTCCTCCCCCATGCTCATGCTTTTTCTCGCTCTCTCAAATAAATAAAATCTTTAAAAGAAAAAGAAATGGTCAATCATAGAAGAAAATAATTTATAAAAGGAACATAGTCCCAAGGAACACAGCCTCATGATATCAAGATAGCATCAGTGTTAAAAGTGGAGATGTGAAGATCATATGTCATGGCACATCCTGGCAAAACACTGAGGAATAAAATGAGGATCATTAGTTAGAAAGGAAAAATTGTCTGGAACTAAAAATGCATCAACAATGAGAAGGCAGGCAATAAGTGACAGATTCATATACATGTGTTTGAAAGAATCCAAGTCTGGAAGCCACAATATGGTAGCAAAACAACATCAGTCTTGAGTTTTGAGAAACATGGTTCACTGTTTTAACTTTTGCTATTTATTTGCTGGAGGACAAGAATGAGAAGATGAGAAAAGAACAAAGCAGGTTGCTGAACAATGGAAACAGGAATTCTAGACTAAAAAAGAATAAAGCAGCATGTAATCCAAGAAGTATTGGTACACCAGAGAGGTTATAAATTCAAGAAGTGAGAGTCAGTTACCAAGAGAGTAATCTCATTTCAAGAACTGAAGAATGAAAAAAAAAAAAAAAAAGAACTGAAGAATGAGCTAGATCAGAGGTAGACAAAACACGGCCTTTGGGCCAAATCTAGTTTGTAGCTTGTTTTTGTATGTACTCAAGCTAAGAGTAACTTTTACAATTTTAGATTGTAAACATGCCCTCTCCAACTTACTCACACACAAACGCACACATAAATTCACAAAAAACACTATCTAAAAGAGGCTTTATTTGCCCATAAAGTCATTTGCATATCACTAACAGCAAACACTTACAGAATGTCCACTTTGTGCTGCAGACAACGACTCATAGGAACCCTACAAGTTATGCTGCAGGAGAAGATAAGGGTTAAGTTTCTAAGCGTCACCTCTACAGGTAATATATTCAATGATGTATTTCTCGTCCCTGACCTTCTTGACTCAGCCCTATTATAAGGCTTCCAGACTCTACCTCATACTCTACACATAAATCCATACGGAAGGGCTTCTACCTCATTAACATGTTCTTCCCAAAGCTGTTTAATCAGAAGTTAATCTTGCTTATAATTGGCTTATTTCTCCCTCAGGATCATTCAGAGTCAGGTATTCAGTCCATCAGCTATTCAGCAAATATTTTAAAAGTATTTATCATATACTATGCACAGTTCTAGATGCTGAGAGTCAAATGGTGAATAGGATAGGGTCTCTTTTCTCAATTAGCTTCCAATCCATGGGTGTAAACCAAAATAGAAGGAAAGGAAAGAGGGAGGGAACGATAACGTCTATGAAGAAGATAAAACCAGGCGATGAGAGAAAGTAGCGAGTTATTTTAGCTTCAAATGATCAGGGAATTTTTCTCCGAGATGATATTTCAATTAAGACATAAATAATCAGAAGGAAACAGCCATAAGGAGAGTTTTCTAAATAGAAAGGATACTGAGTGCAAAGATCCAGAGAGAGAAATATGCTTCGGTGTTCAGAAAGAAGTTGAGGATGGTACAGCATCATGAGCGTGGGAATAGTTAAGGAAAGACAATAGGGAGTAGACAAAGCCAAAGAGAGTTCCCCATTACTAACTAAAATGTTTTAATCTGTGACAGAGACAAAAAAAAGATTGAAGCAGAAATTCAAACATTTTTTGTAATCAATTCATACAATCACTAAAAAGTATATCAATTATACAAAAGGTTGGTATAAAGTAGTCTCAACACAATTATATTCAGTAAACTAGTCTTTCTCCTTTTAAAGATGGAGGCAAATCTCACACTATTCTGAAGAACATTTTCCAAAGAGCTATATTGCATTGCAGTTTATGCAAAAATATCTCAGAAATTTATCTGCCATATTGTTATAGAATTACTGAGGATAAAAGACCGCTCCAGACTAGGGTCATCTGAAGGAGGTTACCTGAAAAAAATGTCATTGGGGAGTCTTGAAGAAGTGGTTTAAATTGGAACAGCAGAGGAAGGGGGTGATGAAAGCCAAAGCCTGGGGGAATTTTTTCCCTAAAGAATGAAATAGAACGGTCTGCCACATTACAGTGTTTACATGGAAACAGAAGATATATCTGGAAAGAAATCTTTGGAGCAAATGACTGTGGGCCTGTTAAAAAAAAAAAAATGCCTACCAATTTAAAGAGCAGAAATTTTAGGGACGGGGGGATTTTGATACTCATCCAACCACAATATATTAAATAAAGGAAACACTTATTATCAGGCAGTATAAAAAGGACAGTGTTGGAGGTTTTTAAACAAAAAGGGAAGTGACATTACCTATCCCAACCACCCACCCCAACCGTAAAGATCAGGGTGTTCTTTCTACACAGATGCTCGTGACTCATGTCTCATATGGTGTTTATGACGGCTGTGTATCGTTGCAAATGCTTTCAACTTTCTTTCCCAGGCAGAGCTCAAGAAGTACTTTTGGGTTTCTCAGAGCAGTGTAAAAATAGGAGAAATCTGATACACCTACTGCAATGTTGTATATGGTCCGTCCCTCATATTCATCAGAGCGGAGCCTCAGTTCTACTAGTCATTTTCCTCCAAGTTGTTATGACAGCAGCAGAAAGTGTAGCTTTCACTGGTTTCTTTATTTGAAGGACCAAACTACCCTACTGTAGTATTTTGCACAAAAATTATGCTTTAATTATGAAAACAAAATGTACAAATATTTTCTTTAATGCATTTATGGTCAGTCAAAAATTCCTAAAATAGTTAACACTGACTAAACATTACCAAATCAACATATACTCATTATCTCCGTATTAATACAGTCATTGTAACTCTCAGTTGACTCCACACAAATCTCTGCAAAGCCCCACACACAGGCAGACACTGCCTTTCTTCTTCTTATCTTAATCTTTTTAAAATTTTTTTATTAACATATAATGTACTATTCTCTTCTTCTTAAGAGAGCTAACAATAAAAGTGAAAATTTTAACAAATGCCTTTTATCAGTAATGATATACCAAGTTAAATTGTATCAGAATTAATATTTCCTTAAGATTATGCATATGTTGGGCGCCTGGGTGGCTCAGTTGGTTAAGCGACTGCCTTCGGCTCAGGTCATGATCCTGGAGTCCCGGGATCGAGTCCCACATCGGGCTCCCTGCTCAGCAGGGAGTCTGCTTCTCCCTCTCCCGCTCCCCCCTCTTCTGCTCTCTCTCTCTCTCACTCTCTCTCTCAAATAGATAAATAAAATCTTAAAAAAAAAAAGATCATGCATATGTTTCCAAAGGACAGAGTATAAAAATGGGAGAACTGAACGTCCTCAGGCTGAATAATGAAAACCCTAATACTAAGGGAATAGAAGTAGGCCATGATGAGCAAAACTGAATTACAAATCATAAAGTTAAAAAACAAAATAGAATAAATACTATGGATGTCCTGAGGAAAGGGCATCTGAGGAAAAAGTTATGGATAGTACCCACACTCACAGAGTAAGGACCAAAAAAGAGTTTTAATATCTCTAGTGTTTTTATTTAAATTGATTGAGGTGATACTCACATAACATAAAATTAACCATTTTAAAGTGAACGTTTCAGTGGTATTGTATCTAGTTTTGTGCCAAAAGAAACTCTTAGCTACGTTATGGAATACACTACATTAAGCTTCTCCTTTAACATTTCCTGGGGGTTCTAGAGTTTACTTTTCTAAACACCAGTGATTACCTAGATGTCATATTTGCTGAGATTTCACTTTTCTAAGAAGAACCCCTTGATAGGGCATGGCTTGGTGAACATAACTGCCTTCTTGAATAATGTTCTTAAATAGAAAAGCTACCCACAGGAAAGCTTTAGATCAAATTAAGCCTCAACAAATAAGTGAAATCATATGGTTTCACTTATTTGTGGAACATAAGGAATAGCATAGAGGAAATTAGGAGAAGGAAGGGAAAAATGAAGGGCGGGGAGAAATTGGAGGGAGAGATGAACCATGAGAGACTATGGACTCTGAGAAACAAACTGAGGGTTTAGGAGGGAGGGGAATGGGGGGATGGGTTTGCCCAGTGATGGGTATTACGGAGGGCACGTACTTCATGGAGCACTGGGTGCTATACGAAAACAATGGATCGTGGATCACTACATCAAAAACCAATGATGTATTGTATGGTGACTAACATAACATAATAAAATAAAATTTAAAAAAATAATAATGAAAATCATCTTTTTTCTTCTAAAAAATGAATTAAGCCTCAAACCTTATGCCAGTAACCCATTATGTTGTCTCCTGTCAAGCACCCAGTTTGTCTATTGCTATCTATTATTATGCTCAGTTAGCCACCGTACAGTAGTACATCATTAGTTTTTGATGTAATGTTCAATGATTCATTAGTTGCGTGTAACACCCAGTGCTCTCTACCTCTTAAATAAGGTTTGCCAGATAAAATACAGGACACCTGTTTAAATTTGAATTTCACATTTTATTTATTTTTTTAAATCAGTTCTTTTTTTTTTTTAAGTTTATTTATTTACGTTTTTTTAGTAATCTCTACCCTAAACCTGAGACTCAGACTCACAACTCTTGAGATCAAAAGTTGCCTGCTCTACCAGCTGAGCCAGCCAGGAGCCCCTAAATTTGAATTTCACATTTTTTTTAATTTTTATTTATTTATTGAGAGAGATAGTGATAGAGAGAGAGCATGAGAGGGGGAGAGTCAGAGGGAGAGGCTGACTCCCCGCTGAGCAGGGAGCCTGATGCGGGACTCGATCCCGGGACTCCAGGATCATGACCTGAGCTGAAGGCAGTCGCTTAACCAACTGAGCCACCCAGGTGCCCCTGAATTTCACATTTTTAAAACTACTTTTAAAATAAGTATGCCCCCAATATTGCATGAGATATACTTATAGTAGTCCCCTCCTCCATATCCTTGGGATTATGTTCCAAGAACCCCAGTGGATGCCCCAAACCATGGATAGTACCATATCTTTTATATGCTTTGTTTCTTCCTACATATATGTACCTATGATAAAGTTCAATTTCTAAGTTAGGCACAGTAAGAGATTAACAATAATAACTAATAATAATAGCTTTGTGAATGTGGTCTCTGTCTCTCTCAACATACTGTATTGTACTGTATTCACCTTTCTTGTGATGATGAGATGTACTGTATTCACCTTTCTTGTGATGATGAGATGAGAAAATGCCCACGTGACGAGATGAAGGGAGGTGACTGATACAGGCATCGTGATTGATGTTCACCTCCTATGTTCATTTTTGGATGATATGTCAGAAGGATTATTTACTTCCATACTGCAGTGGACTGTGGCTAACTGAAGCCTCTGAAGCAGATATTATATACACTGAATAATTTATTTGTTGTTTGAACTTTCAATTTAACTGGGTATTATGGATTTTGTGTGCTAAATCTAGCGACTTTAATTAAAACTGAACATAAAACTAGACTCGTTTTTTTCTTTCCAGAGAAGATTCTTCTCCTGACAGCCCTTTCTGTTGCCTCTTTAGGGGAACTGATGTGGGCTTCTGAGAGGAGACATCCTTTTTCCCTAATAGCTTTTCTACCCTGGCACATAAATTAAGAGTACCTTCCATTTCTAAGTACTAGAGATAAAAGCCTCTCCGTACCCCCAAGAAAATCTCTGATTTCTGAATTTAATAGAAGAACTAAGCGTTTTTCAGTTGAGTTCTTTCTAGGATTTCTTTTTTCCAGGGGTGATTGTCAGGTAGACCTACAGATTCTTTATGTGCAAAATGATGTAACCTGATGCCTTCCTTGCTTAGAAAGTCCGTGTCTTCCCTGTGACCAAGCAGTTAAGGTTAATTCAATGAAAAGTATTAAGGAATCTAAGCGTGGACTCATCCAGGCTTCATTTTCCAAACAGCTTTCTTTGCAAGTACTTGACATTTGAATATTCCTTATGATTCTTATGTTTTATTTCTCTATTAGTTTTAAAACCACAGAAGAGAGACGTGTGAATAATTATTGTTGCTAAAAGCCAAACATCATACTGACACCTCCCTCTCTCCCGCCCGTCTGCAAATTCTGTTATTAATTTATGCTGATGCAATCCAGAGGTTCTGAGCCTAGAGTTTGTTGATGAATTTCGTAGGCTCTGTGATCCCTTTGGCAGTATGTAAGATTTAAAAATGCAGGGCTATGAGTATGTCCCTGGATGGGAATATATAAAGTCATCACACTTTCAAATTATTCAGAGATCCACATACTTACTTCTTTCTTTTTCCTTCCAGTCTTCATTCAGCTCTATCCAGAATTAGTAAAACACCCCCTATTGCTCTTCTTTGCATATTCTTCAGGTTATCATCCACATTAGTAGAGTGATAGTTTTAAAAAAAACATGTTTGTTTATTCCACTGTCCAAAGATACACTACAAATCACTGAAAATGTACCTCAAGCCCTTCATATAGTAAACGAAGATCTTTATGATTTTGTTCCTATTTTTATCTATCCTCTTGTTTTAAAATTCTTCCCATTCAGTTTAATTTCTAAGTCTTATTAGACTAGATTAGATCTTACAAATTGTTATGAAATATGTGCTATTCTTTTTTTTTTTACTTGACACACAGTATTCATTAGTTTCAGGTGTACAACATAGTGATTCAGCAACTCTATACCTAATGCTATGCTCAGCTCAAGTGTAGCTACCATCTGTCACCATACAATGCTATCATGATACCATTGACTATGTTCCCTATGGTGTACCTTTTATTCCCATGACTTATTCATTCCATAACTGGAAGCCTGTATCTCCCACTCTCCTTCGCTCATTTTTCCCATCCTCCTACAAACCTCCCCTCTAGCAACCATCAGTTTATTCTCTGTATTTATAGGTCTGATTCTGATTTTTTGCCTGTTTATTCATTTGTTTTGTTTTTTTGGATTCCACATATAAGAGAAATCATATGGTATCACTCTTTGAGAAACAGTTTCTAATAGTCCACAAATTAAGTATGGTTTACCAGGGTCATAATACAATATCAAAATCGGTATTAGGCACTTTCATTATATTTATCTTATGTAATTCTCCTTTAAGAAATACTCTAACATGTTCTCATTATAAATGTACAAGGATGTGTATATTATCATTATTTATAATAGCCCAAATCTGAAAGTAACCCAATTGTACACTAACAGGAGAATGGATAAATAAACTAGGATGTTGATTTGATGGAATATTATATAGCAATGCAAAGTAACAACCTGTTACACACAACAACATGGATAAATCCCAACCCACAATACTGGGCAAAAGTATCCAGTTTCAAAGGGTATATGCCTCATGGTTTCACTTATATAAATTTCAACACCAAACAAAACCAATAAAACTAATCTATATTGTTAGCTACCAGGAGAGTTTTGCATCTGGGGATCTTTGGGGTTGCTCAAAAACATAGTCTAGTCAAACTTAAAGTGTCAAATATATAAAGCCCAAGGACCTCTTCACCTATAAATCCCACTCTTTTCTTACCTTTGAGTTTTCCCATGTGCTTCTAATCTAAGAGGAATGCTTTTCCTCTGTCCATATAGCTAGTTCTACATGTCTCCAGAACTTGTTTTTTTCTGAGCAGTTTTTCTTGTTTCTTTTAGTCTAGGTCTGATGTCCTTCCTCAGACTTCTATGGCATCCTGTGTTTTCTTGCATCATAATGTTTATTTTAGTGCACTGTAATGGTATATTTTTAGATTCATGACTTTTATATAAACTTACAGATTTGCCTAGGTTTCTAGTCCTCTTCTGCCTATGCTTGATATAGCCTGTCTCAAGTTTCAAAGACCGTATATGTACATACATATGGATATGGATATGGATTTATAAGAAATATAATAATTCCTAGATCAGGTAGAATTAAGGTGGCTCTAAATTGAAAGTGGGTATTCACAATATCACTAAAAATAATTCTTATTTGTGTCTCTTCAAACTGCTCAATGAATTTTACAAATTACTTTACAAATTATTTCTGCTGAAAGTCCACAGGTCCTTTTCTATTCAACATTTTCCATAATTTTACATTGATAGAAAACTTTGAATATTTGTTTCAAGCTTCTTTACATTTTAAAATAAGCCTATCATGCCTGCATGACAGGATTTTATTATATGTCATTTGGATTCATGATAATTCTCTTGTGGTAACTGAAAATCAAGGATTTATCTAAAACATCATCACATTATCCCTATATCAAATATTCTTTGTACAGAAAAAAACAGAATTGTAAGTGTGCCAATGGTTACCATTTTCTAGTTCCTTTTACTTTTGAGTAAAAACAAAGTTTTTTTTTAGTAATCTCTTACTTTTGAGTAAAAACAAAGTTTTTTTTTACTTTTGAGTTAAAAACAAAGTTTTTTACTCAAAAGTAAAATTACTCAACTTTCTTAGAGCATTCAATCTTTAAAAATCATCCTTTTATCCTTCTATTTGAAACCAGGCACCAATTGTCCTTGCCTAAAAAAACAAAAAATGAAAACTCTGCTTTGTCTCACTTTGTCATTCAGTGTTATTCATTTAGAATGAAAATGATTTGATATTGTGTTTCATTTGAGAAAACTCACATTTTTAGAGTATAAATCAAACATAAGATAAAAAAAAAAAGCCTTTCTGTTAGGGATACATTTAAAAATCAAGTTGACTCATTTAAAATAGTTTTCTTCATTATTTATTAATGGCACAGTGCTCTTTGTAAATGCTTATATTTAACCCAATAAAAATTACCTCCATGTTAATGATATATGAATCTGCAAAGGCTGCTTTTCAATATCCTCCAACTCTACACTAAGAGCTGTCATTTAAGGACTGAGATTTGTGGTCAGGTTACAAGGCCATTTTATACTTAACTTGCTTCCTCAGGGTATATTATTTTATGCTTCCAAATTTGAAAACCAAAAGCCCAGTATGAATGTCAAAGCCATTATTCAGGGCACAATATCACTTATTATTTATCAGTGTGCCCACAGAGGCTACCCAGATATAGTTTGTTGAAGTTACCAGTTATGGTTTGTTTGGGATGAAGTTCATGTGATGAGTAGAGAAGAGTTGAATTTATGTGAAGTAATCACTGAACAATATTGGAGAAAACATATCATGTATGAAATCTCCTCCTCAAGTCTGGATTTCTGTCTCTTCAGCATCCCATTTTCCTAATATTTAATCCTCACAAATGCATCGTCCTCCTTTATGGAATTACACTTGAATGCTGTCTCACATTCTTCTGCTCACTTCGTATGCTAGTTGGGGTAATATAGATGTAGGTAAGTGAGAACCGCATATTGTTTTACAATCCTAATGAGGCCCCGGAGTAAGCTAGATTGTTAGTAAGTTTATATAACAGCTAAAACTTGTTATTGCTAACTTAAAGCCTGTTGAATTTCTGAGACTGTTATAACTTTAGTCCTGTAAACTGCACGTTTGTTTTTGGTTATAGAGTTAGATTTAATGTTTACAGTTTAACATTTGACTGCAAATTTTTATTTATACTCTATTATACATAATCTATGAAGTGTTAAATTACCAAAATATTAAATGAACGTTTTTTTCATTTTTTCCTATTTCCTGGTACATGATCTTATCCCTATTTATTTAGAAGCAGTCACTGATTTGTGGAAGATTAAGAATGATATAACAGACATTTAAAGAAAAACAGTCAGTGCTCAGTTTTTCAGATTCAAAATAGACTCAAGAAATCCAAGATTAAAATATTATTGTATTAGTTTGTTAGGGGGACCATAACAAACTGGGCGGCTTTACCAGCAGGAATTTATTTTTTCACAGTTCTGGAGTACAAAATTCCAAGATCAAGGTGCTGGCAGATTTGGTTTATCTGGAGATCTTTTACTTTGGCTTGTAGATGGCCACCTTCTCACGGGGTCCTCATACGGCCTCCCTCTGTACTTGTCCATCCCTGCTGTCTCTGTGTGTCCAAATTCCTCCACCCATAGGGTCCAATCAGATTGGACTGGGCTTACCCATTTGACCTCATTTAACCTCAAGTACCCTTTAAGGCACTAGCCTCAAAAACAGTCACATGCCGAGGTTAAGACTTCAACATGTATATCTGGAGAGAACAAAATTCAGCCCATAGCAATGTGTTGAATGAAAGCACTTTGTGAGTATTCGTGAGTGAAGTCCTAGCCTAAACAATAAAGTGGAAGAAGGTAGAATCTTCCGTTTCTGACGTTCTGTAGTCCAGGGAAGAACATGGCTCCCGGGGATGGGAGAGGGAGACCCATAAAAGAATTGCTAGGAAGATTCATAGTTTTTCAGGCCTGAGAAGAGGCTCTTTGGGCAGTAAATTTTGGGAAACATTAGAGTAAAGGGGTTTGGACCTGTTTCCCAAATGAAGATCCAGGGAACAATAAGCCCACTGATGAAACCATAGGCCGACCATTGTTCCAGAACACTCACAATACAATGATTTACATGAGTTATCTAGGCAGAAAGGCTGAAGGCAGCCTCGCAGGAAGTTCTGCTCCTAAGCCATTGATTAGTCATTTCTTTTTTGCCCCAAATAAAAGCAAATAAGTGAGCTAGAGAAAGTATTCCACTGTATGACAGGATGACCCAGTAGTAAATGGAACATGAGAGCTGGATGTCACATGAGGCAAGACTACTTAATCAGAGGACAATATATCAGAATCTTTCATGAGCATATACTGATGAAAAGTAGCCGAAGGAGAAGATTGTACCTTTTGTCAGGTGTCAGCAGAAGATGGCCATGGACCAGGTGCTTTCCCAATATACAGTGGCAGGGAAATCTTCATAGGACTGAAATGACTGGAAAGTCACTACAGTCTGACGTAGTTTCTTTTCAACAGCCTAAAGACTGAGTAATTCACAACTAGACAGAATGGTAACTTCAAGAAGAGATTGAGACATAAAAAAAAAAAAAAAAAATTAGGGAGGTTATGTTCTGCATGCATAAATTCTTGGACTCTGCATTTTCATCTGGTAGACATTTGTTTTTCAAAAGCTAATTAAGGTATGTATGTTTGTACATTACCTGGGGTGGGGTATACTTTTACAATAGTTTCTGTTTGTTTGTTTTTCCTCACAACAAGGCAAATGAATTGCTACTGTGGTAATAAACTTTAGACTAGGCAAAGTTTCAAACTATCTACTTTGCAGGACATAACTTTTTTTTTAACAGAATCTGAACACCCAGAGTTGCTTAAATAAATAATATGAAAAACATAAGTATACTGTGAGGAGGCGGGCAAATGTTTCGTGTATCATGTTTTCAGTGAACAGATAGCAGGAGGAGACTAAGGATCTAGGCTCCTTCTTGTCAGTAGAATAATGCAGATTTGATAGCATCTGATGGTAGATTCGAGGTTAGGAGAGGACCCAGATCACCTTGATCTCAGAACAAAACCAACAATGAAATAGAAAGTGCATCTTGGGGGGCGGAGCAAGATGGCGGAGGAGTAGGAGACCTGGATTTCGTCTCCTCTCAGGAATTCAGCTGGATAGGGATCAAACCATTCTGAACACCTACAAACTCAACAGGAGATTGAAGAAAAGAATAGCAACAACTCTCTCATCAGAAAAGCGACCACTTTCTGGAAGGTAGGACGTGCGGAGAAGTGAATCC
>NW_027823064.1:0-274 GCF_054177405.1 Leptonychotes weddellii | reverse complement strand
GGGTGGCTCAGTTGGTTAAGCGACTGCCTTCGGCTCAGGTCATGATCCTGGAGTCCCGGGATCGAGTCCCGCATCGGGCTCCCTGCTCGGCGGGGAGTCTGCTTCTCCCTCTGACCCTCCTCCCTCTCATGCTCTCTGTCTCTCATTCTCTCTCTCTCAAATAAATAAATAAAATCTTTAAAAAAAATAAAAAATAAAATGTTACTTGATAATCATGTGCAAATAGTTCCTGAGTTATATGGATTTGTTTTTCAGTGAGCACAAATGCACCCTG
>NW_027823063.1:0-274 GCF_054177405.1 Leptonychotes weddellii | reverse complement strand
GCTCTTTGTTTCTTTGTATTTTATTTTTTTATTTTTTACTTTTTTACTATTTATTTGAGAGAGAGAGAGCACAAAGAGGGCAGGGGAAGGCAGAGGGAGAGGAATAAGCAGATTCCCTGCTGAGCAGGGAGGCAGATGCAGGCTCAATCCCAGGACATCAGGATCATGACCTGAGCTGAAGGCAGACACTTAACCTACCAAGCCACCAGGCGTACCTGTTTCTTTGTATTTTAAAACCACTGTTAAAATCACAATTTTGAAATTTGCCTTTGTG
>NW_027823062.1:0-274 GCF_054177405.1 Leptonychotes weddellii | reverse complement strand
TTTTTTTTTTAATTTTTTATTCTTATATTATCCCCATACATTACATCATTAGTTTTAGATGTAGTGTTCCATGATTCATTGTTTGTGCATAACACCCAGTGCTCCATGCAGAATGTGCCCTCCGCAATACCCATCACCAGGCTAACCCATCCTCCCACCCCCCTCCCCTCTAGAACCCTCAGTTTGTTTTTCAGAGTCCATCGTCTCTCATGGTTCGTCTACCCCTCCGATTTCCCCCCCTTCATTCTTCCCCTCCTGCTACCTCCTTCTTCTT
>NW_027823061.1:0-274 GCF_054177405.1 Leptonychotes weddellii | reverse complement strand
TGGTCCCCAGGAGCTAACCTGTGTAAGGAAGAGGGGCGCTTAGTCCTACATACACAGGGAAGGCTCTCAAATATATGTTAAACGAATAAATGAATTCCAGCTTCCATCACTCCTGCCTTTCCAGATGTGGAAGACAACTTGGAAAGTTGCTGGTGGGAAACAGTCCGTGTCCCCGGGTCTTAGAGCGTCTGCCCATTCCACAGGCATGCACTCGGCAGGTGGCAGGTGGCAGGTGCCTGGCATCGGGCCCTGCACCAGGAGCAGAAATTAAAAT
>NW_027823060.1:0-274 GCF_054177405.1 Leptonychotes weddellii | reverse complement strand
CTTTCTAGTAATCTGTTGAAACAGCAAATGACTTTTTAATTAATTGTCTTACTGCTTAAATAAAAATCAAATTATCTTGCTCGAAACTATGTACTTATTTATGTTTCTGTCTATTCATCTATAAATACAACTCTGTATTATAACCACATATGCTTATCTACATGTAGGAATAGAATAATGAGACACTTTTTTTTTTTTATTATCTTTTTTTTTTTATTCTTATGTTAATCCCCATACATTACATCATTAGTTCTAGATGAAGTGTTCCATGATT
>NW_027823059.1:0-274 GCF_054177405.1 Leptonychotes weddellii | reverse complement strand
TCCGGAGCCTAGCTTCCCCATATGTCAATGGAAAATAATTCTACCAGCCTGACAGGGGGGTTGTGATCATTTGACATGATGCATATAAACTACCTGGCAAAGATAATGGCAATGGTGGTTTCTGATAATTTTTTTTTAAAATTTTTTTATTGTTATGTTAATCCCCATATGTTACATCATTAGTTCTAGATGTAGTGTTCCATGATTCATTGTTTGTGCATAACACCCAGTGCTCCATGCAGAACGTGCCCTCCTCAATAACCATCACCAGGCT
>NW_027823058.1:0-274 GCF_054177405.1 Leptonychotes weddellii | reverse complement strand
TGCAGCAGCAATGACAACAGATATAGCAATGATGGTGATGATGGTGATGATGGTGATGATGGTGGTGATGATGGTGATGGTGATGATGATGGTGGTGATGGTGATGATGATGGTGATGGTGATGATGATCATGATCGTGGTGATGATGGTGATGATTGTGGTGATGATGGTGATGGTGATGATGATGGTGGTGGTGATGATGGTGATGATGATGATGGTGATGATGTCAGGTGGTGATGGTGATAATGGTGATGATGATGGTGATGGTGATGAT
>NW_027823057.1:0-274 GCF_054177405.1 Leptonychotes weddellii | reverse complement strand
CAATGAATCATGGAACACTTCATCTAAAACTAATGATGTAATATATGGGGATTAACATAAGAATAAAAAAATAAAAAAAAAAAAAGTAAATTCAAAATGAACTAAAGACTTGAATGTAAGACTGGAAACCATAAAACTCCTAGAAGCAAACATCAGCAATAAGCACCTTGACACCAGTCTTAGCAATATTTTTTTTGGACAAGTCTCCTCAGGTAAGGGCAACAAAAGCTAAAATAAACAAATGTGGTTATATCAAACTAAAAAGGTTTTACAT
>NW_027823056.1:0-274 GCF_054177405.1 Leptonychotes weddellii | reverse complement strand
GCATCCCCACCAACATCTGTCGTTTCCTGACTTGTAAATTCTAGCCATTCTGACTGGTGTGAGGTGGTTTCTCACTGAGGTTTTGATTTGGATTTCCCTGACACCAAGCGCTGTTGAGCACTTTTTCATATGTCTGTTGGCCATTTCAAACATCCCTTTCTTTTTGCCAAAATTCTCCTTTCCCTCCACTCCACCTAGCTGTTGCCCTCTGGTGCTTCAGCATTCAGCTCAGGTGTGGCCATTTGGACCTTGCAGAGGAGGTGGGGCTCTGTGT
>NW_027823055.1:0-2542 GCF_054177405.1 Leptonychotes weddellii | reverse complement strand
TATCTTTGGGGTAAATATCCAGTAGTGCAATTGCTGTATCATATGGTAGCTCTATTTTTTACTTTTTGAGGAACCTCCATATTGTTTTCCAGAGTGGCTGCACCAGCTTGCATTCCCACCAACATCTGTCAGAAGACTCCACCCCAAAACTGCTAGAACTCATACAGGAATTCAGTAAAGTGGCAGGATATAAAATCCCCTTTCTCTGCATCCCCGCCAACATCTGTCATTTCCTGACTTGTTAATTTTAGCCATTCTGATTGGTGTGAAGTGGTATCTCATTGAGGTTTTGATTTGGATTTCCCTGATGCCAAGTGATGTTGAGCACTTTTTCATGTGTCTGTTGGCCATTTGGATGTCTTCTTGGCAGAAATGTCTGTTCATATCTTCTACCCATTTCTTCATTGGATCATTTGTTCTTTGGGTGTTGAGTTTCAGAAGTTCTTTATAGATTTTGGATACTAGCCCTTTATCTGATATGTCATTTGCAAATATCTTCTCCCATTCTGTCACTTATCTTTTGGTTTTGTTGACCGTTTCTTTTGCCGTGCAAAAATTTTTTATCTTGATGAAGTCCCAATAGTTCATTTTTGCTCTTACTATCCTTGCCTTTGGCGATGTTTCTAGGAAGAAGTTGCTGCAGCTGAGGTCAAAGAGGTTGCTGCCTGTGTTCTCCTTTAGGATTTTGATGGACTCCTGTCTCACATTTAGGTCTTTCAACCATTTTGAGTCCATTTTTGTGTGTGGTGTAAGGAAATGGTCCAGTTTCATTCTTCTGCATGTGGCTGTCCAATTTTCCCAGCACCATTTTTTGAAGAGACTATGTTTTTTCCATGGACATTCTTCCCAGCTTTGTTGAAGATGAGTTGACCATAGAGTTGAGGGTCCATTCTGGGCTCTCTATTCTGTTCCACGGATCTATGTGTCTGTTTTGGTGCCAGTACCATACTGTCTTGATGATGACAGCTTTGTAATAGAGCTTGAAGTCTGGAATTGTGATGCCAACAGCTTTGCTTTTCTTTTTCAACATTCCTCTGGCTATTTGGGGTCTTTTTAGGTTCCATAAAAATTTGAGGATTATTTCTTCCATCTCTTTGAAAAAAATGGATGGTATTTTGATAGGGATTGCATTAAATGTGGAGATTGCTCTAGGTAGCATTGACATCTTCACAATATTTGTTCTTCCAATCCATGAGCATGGAACGTTTTTCCATTTCTTTGTGTCTTCCTCAATTTCTTTCATGAGTATTTTATAGTTTTCTGAGTACAGATTCTTTGCCTCTTTGGTTAGATTTATTCCTAGGTATCCTATGGTTTTGGGTGCAATTGTAATGGGATCGACTCCTTAATTTCTCCTTCTTCTGTCCTGGTGTATAGGAATGCCACTGATTTCTGTGCATTGATTTTCTATCCTGCCACTTCACTGAATTCCTGTATGAGTTCTAGCAGTTTTGGGGTGGAGTCTTTTGTGTTTTCCACATAAAGTATCATATCATCTGCAAAGAGTGAGAGTTTGACTTCTTCTTTGCTGATTCGGTTGCATTTTATTATTTTTCTTGTCTGATTGCTGTGGCTAGGACTTCTAGAACTATGTTGAATAGCAGTGGTGATAGTGGACATCCCTGCCATGTTCCTGACCTTTGGGGGAAAGCTCTCAGTTTTTCCCCATTGAGAATGATATTGGCTGTGGGTTTTTCATAGATGGCTTTTATGATATTGAGGTATGTACCTTCTATCCCTACACTCTGAAAGAGTTTTGATCAAGAAGGATGCTGTACTTTGTCAAATGCTTTTTCTGCATCTATTGAGAGGATCATATGGTTCTTGTTCTTTCTTTTATTAATGTATTGTATCACACTGATTTGCGGATGTTGAACCAACCTTGCAGCCCAAGGATAAATCCCACTTGGTCGTGGTGAATATTCCTTTTAATGTACTGTTGGATCCTATTGGCTAGGATTTTGGTGACAATTTTTGCATCTGTGTTCATCAAGGATAGTGGTCTGTAATTCTCCTTTTTGATGGGGTCTTTGTCTGGTTTTGGTCAAGGTAAAGGTGGCCTCATAAAACGAGTTTGGACGTTTTCCTTCCATTTCCAATTTTGGAACAGTTTCACTATAGGTTTTAATTCTTCTTTAAATGTTTGATAGAATTCCCCTGGGAAGCCATCTGGCCCTGGGCTTTTGTTTGTTGGGAGATTATTGATGACTGCTTCAATTTCCTTAGTGGTTATAGGTCTGTTCAGGTTTTCTACTTCTTCCTGGTTCAGTTTTGGTAGTTGATACATCTCTAGGAATGCATCCATCTCTTCCAGATTATCTAATTTGCTGGCATAGAGTTGCTCATAAGATGTTCTTATAATTGTTTGTATTTCTTTGGTGTTGGTTGTGATCTCTCCTCTTTCATTCAGGATTTTATTTATTTGGGTCATTTCTCTTTTCTCTTTGGTAAGTCCGGCCAGTGGTTTATCAATCTTGTTAATTCTTTCAAAGAACCAGCTCCTAGTTTCATTGATCTGTTCTACTGTTCTTTTGGTTTCTAT
>NW_027823054.1:0-274 GCF_054177405.1 Leptonychotes weddellii | reverse complement strand
GGGCTGCACCCCCCGAGACACTGCACTTCCTATTCTTGGGCTTATAGTGTCTTCTGGAATCTTATCGTAAAATCACCATTTTTCCGGAGCCGCTGATAACAACGGACCCCGACCTGAAAGACCATCCTTGTGACATCAGCCGTCAGTCCTGGGGAAGCGCGCCTTCAAAATCCAGTCCCAGGAAACACACCTTCTAACCACGATCCTCTGCCCTGGGCTTTGGCGTCACGTCCAACCCAAAGAGCTGGTGTTCCTCAGGCAGGTCTGGCTGGCC
>NW_027823053.1:0-274 GCF_054177405.1 Leptonychotes weddellii | reverse complement strand
GTCTGTACACACTCAGGTCTACAGTTTGAATCCAAGTCTTCACTACAAATTTTACTCTAAGTGGTTGTACGTTGCTAGTACTTTTGGGGGCCTGGCAGAGCAAATGCCAGTTCTCTCTGGGAGGCGTCCCCAGTCTAGACAGAGTGTGATAGTATGTGACCTTTGGCTGTAACATGTATTCTGATTTCAGGCGTGTTGTGTGTGAAAGAGTACATCTGGAACTGACAAAATGCAGTGTGTGCACGTACGTCCATGTCTGTGCGCCTACATAAAT
>NW_027823052.1:0-274 GCF_054177405.1 Leptonychotes weddellii | reverse complement strand
GCCTGGGTGGCTCAGTCGGTTAAGCGACTGCCTTCGGCTCAGGTCATGATCCTGGAGTCCCTGGATCGAGTCCCGCATCGGGCTCCCTGCTCGGCGAGGAGCCTGCTTCTCCCTCTAACCCTCCCCCCTCTCATGTACTCTCTCTCTCTCATTCTCGCTCTCTCAAATAAATAAATAAATCTTTAAAAAAAAAAAAAAAGAAAGAAAGTGAGTGGATACTTGAGAACAGAGCACTGGATTTGATTTAGCAATCTGGATGACATGTGTTATCCTG
>NW_027823051.1:0-274 GCF_054177405.1 Leptonychotes weddellii | reverse complement strand
GAAAGTGTCTCAGTGAGAGAAGCTTAAGGAGGCATCACAACTAAATGCCATAAAGATCCCGAACTGGATCTTAGCACAGCAAAGGGACGTTAGGTAAAAATTGCAAAAATCTGAATAAACCATGGTTGTGAATCGGTATGGGTTGAACTGTATCTTTATTAATCCATGTGATAAAATTCTAAAAAAATCTTGTATTTCAGGATGTGACTGTATTGGGAAATGGGGTTGTTGCAGATGTAATCAGCAATGGTGAGACCAGTATGTTTAATCTCAT
>NW_027823050.1:0-274 GCF_054177405.1 Leptonychotes weddellii | reverse complement strand
AGGGAGGGGGGAGAAAAAGAGAGAGGGGTATAGAGAGGGAGGGAAGGAGAGAGAGACAGAGAGAGAGGGAGGGAGGAAGGGAGAGAGAGGGATTATGCATCAAGATGCTGGTTATAAATGTAGAAATCATTGTTACAAAGCAGCTCTCATGACCAATAATGCTCTGGACTCTACACCCTTTTATCTCTCTCATCTGTTATCAACTGAGACTTTCTTTTGTCTCTATCTTCAGTCTCTTTTGATCTCTTCAGGCCCTTGCTTACATACGATTTCT
>NW_027823049.1:0-274 GCF_054177405.1 Leptonychotes weddellii | reverse complement strand
CATCTTACATGTCTATATCATTGTGTACAAGGATTAATCAAGTTTATTTGGTTTCTTGATCAGTTGATTTGGCTTCAACCATCAAATATAATTTAGAAAACTCAAGAGAAGTAAAGTCAATTGTATTTAACCTTATTTTTGCTTACCATGTTCTTTCTTCCTTCCTAACATTCCAAGGTCCTCTTTTTTTTTTTTTTTTTTATCATTTTCTTTCTTTTTAGAGAACTTCCTCTATCTACTCTTTTAGGGAAGTTCTGGGACATTCTCATAGTTT
>NW_027823048.1:0-274 GCF_054177405.1 Leptonychotes weddellii | reverse complement strand
TATTCCATTTATATTGCAGCTGACTCCCACCGCGACTGGAGTATTTGCACATGTATTCATTCAATAACTCCACATTCATTCCATAAATACTTCCATGCCTACCACGTGCCAGGCACGTCCTAGACACTGGGAAGAGTGCTCTCCCTGAGTTTATATTTTTGTAATGAAATAATGATGATGGTGATGATGGTGATGGTGGCGAAGGTGGTGATGGTGATGATGGTGATGATGATGATGGTGGTGATGGTGGTGATGGTGGTGATGATGGTGATGG
>NW_027823047.1:0-274 GCF_054177405.1 Leptonychotes weddellii | reverse complement strand
TGTGCACGAACAATGAATCATGGAACACTTCATCTAGAACTAATGATGTAATGTATGGGGATTAACATAAGAATAAAAAAAAAAACTAATGATGTAATGTATGGTGATTAACATAACAATAAAAAATTTAAAAAAAACAAATTAACTTTGCACAAATTCAGATGCAGAGATTGAATTGTTCTGTAAATAGTGATATGTTCCTGGAGCAAGAGAGTAACATAGGACAGGAAGAATTTGATATAACACATCAGTCTCAGTAGGATAAGACAAGGAT
>NW_027823046.1:0-274 GCF_054177405.1 Leptonychotes weddellii | reverse complement strand
CACGAGACACTCTGGCCTTTATATACTGTGCTTTGCAAGACTGGAGCTTTAATCACGTGAGTTTGGTGGGGTGGAAGTCAGGAGGAGGAAACAGAACTTGGTCTATTATCCTGTTCATCTGACGCTGGAATCAATAATCCTGAGCCTAAATCCCTTCCGTTGGGAGAAGTCAAGGTTGCGCCTGAAGTATGTGGTTGATAGTCTGTGGTGGAGCAGCAGAACAAGTGGGCGCTGGGTGTGTCTTGACTTTGCCACGGTCTCGATGTGCAACTTT
>NW_027823045.1:0-274 GCF_054177405.1 Leptonychotes weddellii | reverse complement strand
GTGCAGGAGCGCAGCGCGCGGCGAGCGCAGCCCTCGCCCCGGAGCCCGGCCGCGCCGCGTGCCCGGGCGGCTCGGCGGCAGCAGCGGCGGCGGCGGGCGGGCGGCGGCCCCCGGGCAGGTGGCGAGCGAGCGGAGCCGGGCGGAGCGCGGGGGGCGAGGCCGGCGCGTCGCTCGCGGGAGGCCGGGGAGCAGCAGGGGCATGTGGATACTGGCTCTCTCCTTGTTCCAGAGCTTCGCGAATGGTGAGCCTTTCGGTTTGTGGCGAATTTCATTG
>NW_027823044.1:0-2542 GCF_054177405.1 Leptonychotes weddellii | reverse complement strand
TCTTTATTGTGGTTAACAGTTGGCTTATGTAGATAGCTGCTCCCATGTTGGGGGCATAGATATTTACAATTGTTAGATCTTCTTGTTGGTTGGACACTTTAATAACGATATAGTGTCCTTCTGTGTCTCTTATTACAGACTTTAGTTTAAAATCTAGTTTGTCTGATATAAAAATTGCTACCCCAGCTTTCTTTTGAGGTCTGCTGGCATGGAAGATGGATCTCCATCCCTTCACTTTCAGTCTGGATGTATCTTTAGGTTCAAAATGAGTCTCTTGTAGACAGCATATGGATGGGTCTTGTCTTTTTATTCAATATGCAACCCTGTGCTGTTCTATGGGAGTATTTAGGCTGTTCACGTTGAGAGTGATTATTGAAAGATAGGAATTTATTGTCATCATGTTGCCTGTGAAGACATTGTTTTTATAGGTTGTCCCTTTAAATTTCTGTTGTACATCACTCTTGGGGTCTTTCTCCTTTTATAGAACCCCCCTTAATATTTCTTGCAGCGCCGGCTTAGTGGTCACATATTCTTTCAGTTTCTGCCGGGCATGGAATCTCTGCATCTCTCCATCCATGCTAAATCAAAGCCTTGCCAGATAAAGTATTCTTGGCTGCATGTTCTTTTCATTCAGTACCCTGAATATATCTTGCCAGGCCTTTCTGGCTTGCCAGGTCTCTGTGGATAGGTCTGACGTTATTCTGATGTTCCTCCCTCTGTACGTAAGGAATCTCTTCCCCCTAACTGCCCTTAAGATGGTTTCCTTGTTCTAAGATTTGCAAGTTTTACTATTACATGCCAGGGTGCTGGCCTGTTTTCCTTGATCATGGGTGGGGTCCTCTCTGCCTCTAGGACACGAATGTTTGTTTCATTCCCCAGATTAGGGAATTTCTCAGCTACAATTTGCTCAAATATATCTTCCAGTCCTCTCTCTCTCTTCACCCTGCCCGAGATTCCAATAATTCCAACATTGGAACATTTCATGGTGTCACTTATTTCTCTGATTCTATTTTCATGGATTCTGAGTTGTTTTTCCCTGGCCTCCTCTTTTCCCTTTTTATCTATTATATTGTCTTCCAGGTCACTAATTCATTCTTCTGCCTCACTTACCCTAGCTGTTAGATTATCTAGATTAGACTGGATCTCATTGATAGCATTTTTAAGCTCTGCCAATTCACCTTTTATTTCTGCCCTTAGAGACTCTATGTTGCCATTTATTGATTTCTCCATTCTAGCCATTGTCTTCACAATTGCTAGCCTGAATTCCATCTCTTTGTAACTCAACTGCCTGCAGTATTCTGTTTGTAGAGATCCAGATCTATCTTCTGACATCTCAGTCTGATTTCGTGGGTGGTCGGCTGGTAGATATCCAGCTCAATTCTGGGGAACCAGTTGGAATAGGGTCCCCTACTCCTCCACCATCTCCCCCCACCAGTACTAATAAATCTAACAGTGACAGGTAGACGGTTGGATTAAGAAAAATGACATTTGGGAGGAGGAAAGATGGCAGAGGAGTAGGGGACTCTATTTCAACTGGTTCCCGGAATTGAGCTGGATATCTACCAGACCACTCTGAGCACCCACGAAACCAGCCTGAGATGTAAGAAGATCTGGATCTCTACAAACAGAATATCACAGGCGGTTGGTTTTGAGGTACAAAACGGGGAGCCGTGATTCCGTGGGCAGATATCAGAGGATAAATGGCAGCGGGACAGCGCCTGGCCATGGGGATCCTACACCGACGGTGAGCGACAGCCTCGCGCGCTGCAGACGGGGCACAGACTCGCAGACCGCTAGCGGCGGGGAAAGGACTTTAGGGCATCCCCCGGGGTGGAAACCCGGAACAGCAGCATTGTGCCTGCAAACTGCAGCCCCTGGGTAGGAAACCCGGAGCGGCGGGATCGAGCGCGTGTCAATTGGGAGCGGCTGGCGGTTTTAGAAGCACAAAGGGCAGAGACATGCCCCGACCTAGAGGCAGGACTGGGGGCGCTGCGGAGGTCGCACAACCCAGGACGCTGCAGTTTATAGCAGCACGGACAGAAACGGAGATGGTGTGGCCTGGAGAGCTCACTGAAGAACAGACTGCAATCTCTCTGCTCTGAGGCAGAGGGTTGGAAACGGTCTTTTCCGCTCTGACTCACGGGAGAGACGCAGAAAGTCGCCAGGGAAAGATGCCAGAGAACAAAAGCCCCAAAGACTGATTCCCACTGAGCCCATCCCCCGCCACTGGGGGGGCAGGGCACCTCCACCAAAAACAGGGTTGCCTGAGCAACAGCACAGCAGGCCCCTCCCGCAGAAGACAGTCTGGGAAAACAAGAGGCCAACAACCCTAATGTCCCAAGGAAACAGGTGCATCTTGCTTGGGTTCTGGTCAATAATTTGGACTCTACACATTCCCTCAAACACCCATCAACAGAATGACTAGGAGGAGGAGCCCCCAAAATAGAAAAGACTCAGAGAGTATGACTTATGCTGCAGATTTACAAATGGATGCAGATATAACCAAGATGTCGGAGATGGAATTCAGGCTAGCAATTGTGAA
>NW_027823043.1:0-274 GCF_054177405.1 Leptonychotes weddellii | reverse complement strand
GGTGAGCGCTGTGAATTGTGCAAGACTGTTGAATCACAGATCTGTACCTCTGAAACAAATAATACATTATATGTTAAAAAAAAAAAAAGATAGCAGGAGGGGAAGAATGAAGGGGGGAAATCGGAGGGAGAGACAAACCTTGAGAGACAATGGACTCTGAAAAACAAACTGGGGGTTCTAGAGGGGAGGAGGGTGGGAGGATGGGTTGGTCTGGTGATGGGTATTAAAGAGGGCACGTTCTGCATGGAGCACTGGGTGTTATATGCAAACAATG
>NW_027823042.1:0-274 GCF_054177405.1 Leptonychotes weddellii | reverse complement strand
CATGTGATGGATGAGAAAGCAGCCACAGGGAAACTAGGTAATTTTCCCAAGATCAAAAAGATAGAAAGTGCCAGAGCTGCAGTTTGAATCCCTGAGTATGGCTCCATAGTCCATGCTTTCTGCCAGACAGTACCTTTCTGTCAAGCTGCTACTCTTTCTGGACGAGGACTTTGAGGATAATTCTTTCTTTCTTTTTTTTTTAAATTTTTATTGTTATGTTAATCACCATACATTACATCATTAGTTTTTGATGTAGTGTTCCATGATTCATTGT
>NW_027823041.1:0-274 GCF_054177405.1 Leptonychotes weddellii | reverse complement strand
TCTCCCTCTGCCTGCCTCTCTGCCTACTTGTTCTCTCTCTCTATCTCTCTGTCAAATAAATAAATAAAATCTTTAAAAAAAAAAAAAAGAAAAAAAAGAATTTAAAGACTTGATTGTTAAAAAACAAAGTCAAGTTTAAAAACCTTAAAAAAAAAAAGAAATAATAAAATAAAAAAATATATTCATCTTGTTGGAGTAAGAGTTTTAATATCAAGTACATGGTATGAGCTTGGGATTTGGTTTTCTTCTGCTAAAATGACAGCTTTTTGAGATT
>NW_027823040.1:0-274 GCF_054177405.1 Leptonychotes weddellii | reverse complement strand
TGAGATAGGACATAGAACTAAAACTTTGCATAAACTCGAAGTAGATAGTTATGGATCGGGATATGCGTCCTATTGCGATGCTTGGTTTTATCGAAAATCTGCTGACTTTCGTAATACTTTTAACGAAAATTATGAAAGTTATGAAGGGCTCGTTGTTCTCTTCCATCGTATGTTGCCATACTATGTTTTTATGCAAGGTAATAAATCGTGGTCTGTAAAGGCTACTGGAGTTAGCTCAAGTTATATGGCTAGTCGTAAAATGGTAGATGTATTC
>NW_027823039.1:0-274 GCF_054177405.1 Leptonychotes weddellii | reverse complement strand
TCCACCTCCCAAAATGTGTTAAGCCTCTCTAGTGACGTGGTCCCTCCTCTCATCCTGGGGAAGCCACACTATTATTACACTCATTCACACTCATTGTACTGTGGTTTTGAGAAATAGATATATATGATTAGCCCCTCCCGTTCCCCCAGGTCTCTTGAAGGACAGGGTCTGAGTGTCACCATGGAAAGAGCTGAGGGTCGAAGTCGGGACAGACCTACTTCAAGTCCCAGCTCTTCCCCTTACAGGGTTTCGAGCCTGGAAAGGTTTCCAAGCC
>NW_027823038.1:0-274 GCF_054177405.1 Leptonychotes weddellii | reverse complement strand
GTTTTTTTTCCCTTGCTCTTTTTGTGACAGGATAGAGGGGAATCACTGGAGGTGAAAGAAGCAAGACTTCGTCCCGGGTCAGTTTCGACTCTGCACAAACCCCAAAACAGACCTTTGAAAACTCAGACCAATGTCCTGGGTCCTTGAGAACCAGTGTGAGCGAGTGGCTGATGTGAGTGCTTTGTTGCCATGGAACCAATGTGGCTTGTATTCTTTTTTCATTTTTTTCCCTCAAAATCCAGATGGATAAGGTAGTGGGTGGGGAAAGTACCAG
>NW_027823037.1:0-274 GCF_054177405.1 Leptonychotes weddellii | reverse complement strand
TTCACATTATCTCACCCCGAATTAGAGTAAAGAACAGAAATGCAAAAGGGGGCTTCATCCATGCAGCAAGTGAAATTCCCTCAAACAACCTGGTCCTTCGGGGCAGGCAATCAAACCAACCAGGACAGAAGAAATGTAGGTGGTATTTCCAATGTGCAGTTGTCACTACCTCTGACTCCAGCCACTCTTTTTTTTTTTAATTGTTATGTTAATCCCCATACATTACATCATTAGTTTTAGATGTAGTGTTCCATGATTCATTGTTTGTGCATAA
>NW_027823036.1:0-274 GCF_054177405.1 Leptonychotes weddellii | reverse complement strand
GGTGAGCGCAAGGAGCCCCCATCGTCACCCCACCCCAGGTGGCTCCAGCGGAGAAGCAGCGCCAAAGCCCCCTGCGCCAAGAGCCCTCCCACCCCTGTGCGGGGCCCACGTAGGCCACGGCCTGAAGCGCCCCGAGTGCGGGGAGGCTTCGGGCTCCGAAGCGCGTGAGGTGTGGGAAGAGGAGCCTCGGCCGCCACGGACCCCTCTTCCCATGAAGATGTTTTACCGTCACCTTTGTCTCCTTGTGTGCAGGGTTCCAGCCTCAGTCCAGATG
>NW_027823035.1:0-274 GCF_054177405.1 Leptonychotes weddellii | reverse complement strand
TCTTTATTATCGGCCACACCAATTTTTGCTCTTGGATATTGGATGTTGCAATATTCAGGTTATCTAGGAGCTTAGATTTATTTAAAGTCTTAGACTTGATGTTTATCAAGGTTTAAAACCCTTATATGTATATTAATACCAGAGTTTAATGCTACTGGTAATGTTTAAAGGTAACTTATGACCCAACGCATCGCCGTACTTGGCGCCACCGGATCTATCGGTGACAGCACCCTTTCTATATTGGCTGGCCATATGCAGCATTATCAAGTTTATG
>NW_027823034.1:0-274 GCF_054177405.1 Leptonychotes weddellii | reverse complement strand
CCTAGGTAAAAAGCACCATATTTGAGACCCAATAAATGTGCATTCCTTGACTCTGCTCTAGCCCATGCAGTGAAAATACCCAGGGCAGAAGAAGCAGTCCTCTCACCCATGGCCCCAGGGCTTCTAGGTTCAGGAAGGATGGGCTAAATCTCTTCTCCGTCACCTGTCCACCAATACCAGAAGCCTTTGCAGATGGGAGGCTCACCATGGGCCACCTCAAGGACTGGAGTGTCTGGTGCCAGAGGGGAGGGGCCCCTTGCAATAAGGGTTTGCT